>NC_052310.1:78280045-78481875 GCF_016432855.1 Salvelinus namaycush
TCCTCTCTCTTTTCTCTACTGTCCCACAGCACTGTGTCTCTCCTCTCCTCTTTCCTCTACTGCCACAGCCACTGTTCTCTCCTCCCTCTTTCTCTACTGCCACACCACTGTTCTCTCCTTCCTCTTTCTCTACTGCCACATCCACTGTTCTCTCCTCCCTCTTTGCTCTACTGCCACATGCACTGTCTCCTACTCCCTCTTTCTCTACTGCCACACCACTGTTCTCTCCTCCTCTTCTCTACTGCCACATCACTGTTCTCTCCTCTCTCTTTCTCTACTGCCACACACTGTTCTCTCCTCCCTACTTTCTCTACTGCCACACCACTGTTCTCTCCTTCCTCTTTTCTCTACTGCCACACCACTGTTCTCTCCTTCCTCTTTCTCTACTGCCACACCACTGTTCCTCTCCTCCTCTCTCTTCTCTCCTCGCCACACCACTGTTCTCTCCTCCCTCTTTCTCTACTGCCACAACACTGTTCTCTCCTTCCTCTTTCTCTACTGCCACATCACTGTTCTCTCCTCTCTCTTTCTCTACTGCCACACCACTGTTCTCTCCTCCCTCTTTCTCTACTGCCACACCACTGTTCTCTCCTTCCTCTTTCTCTACTGCCACACCACTGTTCTCTCCTTCCTCTTTCTCTACTGCCACACCACTGTTCTCTCCTCCCTCTTTCTCTACTGCCACACCACTGTTCTCTCCTCCCTCTTTCTCTACTGCCACACCACTGTTCTCTCCTTCCTCTTTCTCTACTGCCACACCACTGTTCTCTCCTCCCTCTTTCTCTACTGTCACACCACTGTTCTCTCCTTCCTCTTTCTCTACTGCCACACCACTGTTCTCTCCTTCCTCTTTCTCTACTGCCACAACACTGTTCTCTCCTCCCTCTTTCTCTACTGTCACACCACTGTTCTCTCCTCCCTCTTTCTCTACTGCCACATCACTGTTCTCTCCTCCCTCTTTCTCTACTCCCACACCACTGTTCTCTCCTCCCTCTTTCTCTACTGCCACACCACTGTTCTCTCCTCCCTCTTTCTCTACTGCCACACCACTGTTCTCTCCTTCCTCTTTCTCTACTGTCACAACACTGTTCTCTCTTCCCTCTTTCTCTACTGCCACATCACTGTTCTCTCCTCTCTCTTTCTCTACTGCCACACCACTGTTCTCTCCTCCCTCTTTCTCTACTGCCACACCACTGTTCTCTCCTTCCTCTTTCTCTACTGCCACACCACTGTTCTCTCCTCCCTCTTTCTCTACTGCCACACCACTGTTCTCTCCTCCCTCTTTCTCTACTGCCACACCACTGTTCTCTCCTCCCTTGTTCTCTACTGTCACACCACTGTTCTCTCCTCCCTCTTTCTCTACTGCCACACCACTGTTCTCTCCTCCCTCTTTCTCTACTGTCACACCACTGTTATCTCCTCCCTCTTCCTCTACTGCCACAACACTGTTCTCTCCTCTCTCTTTCTCTACTGTCACACCACTGTTCTCTCCTCTCTCTTTCTCTACTGCCACAGCACTGTTCTCTCCTCCCTCTTTCTCTACTGCCACACCACTGTTCTCTCCTCCCTCTTTCTCTACTGCCACACCACTGTTCTCTCCTTCCTCTTTCTCTACTGCCACATCACTGTTCTCTCCTCCCTCTTTCTCTACTGCCACACCACTGTTCTCTCCTCCCTCTTTCTCTACTGCCACAACACTGTTCTCTCCTTCCTCTTTCTCTACTGCCACATCACTGTTCTCTCCTCTCTCTTTCTCTACTGCCACACCACTGTTCTCTCCTCCCTCTTTCTCTACTGCCACACCACTGTTCTCTCCTTCCTCTTTCTCTACTGCCACACCACTGTTCTCTCCTTCCTCTTTCTCTACTGCCACACCACTGTTCTCTCCTCCCTCTTTCTCTACTGCCACACCACTGTTCTCTCCTCCCTCTTTCTCTACTGCCACACCACTGTTCTCTCCTTCCTCTTTCTCTACTGCCACACCACTATTCTCTCCTCCCTCTTTCTCTACTCCCACACCACTGTTCTCTCCTCCCTCTTTCTCTACTGCCACACCACTGTTCTCTCCTCCCTCTTTCTCTACTCCCACACCACTGTTCTCTCCTCCCTCTTTCTCTACTGCCACACCACTGTTCTCTCCTCTCTCTTTCTCTACTGCCACACCACTGTTCTCTCCTTTCTCTTTCTCTACTGCCACACCACTGTTCTCTCCTCCCTCTTTCTCTACTCCCACAACACTGTTCTCTCCTCCCTCTTTCTCTACTGCCACACCACTGTTCTCTCCTCCCTCTTTCTCTCCTGCCACACCACTGTTCTCTCCTCCCTCTTTCTCTACTGCCACACCACTGTTCTCTCCTCCCTCTTTCTCTACTGCCACACCACTGTTCTCTCCTTCCTCTTTCTCTACTGCCACACCACTGTTCTCTCCTCCCTCTTTCTCTACTGCCACACCACTGTTCTCTCCTTCCTCTTTCTCTACTGCCACACCACTGTTCTCTCCTTCCTCTTTCTCTACTGCCACACCACTGTTCTCTCCTCCCTCTTTCTCTACTGCCACACCACTGTTCTCTCCTTCCTCTTTCTCTACTGCCACACTGTTACGTTCCCCAGTTTCTGTGTTCTGTTTTGTATTTGAGTGTGTGTTTCAGGAGATGGCTTCCTGAAGTACTCCCCAACCAGCTGATTGGTCAACCCCAGGCTAATTGGTGATTGGAGCTGACCCCGCCCCCTCGTCAAGAAGCAGCTGACACTAATCACCATTGCCACCTGAAGATAAAAGCCAGTGTTCTGCCCAGGAGAAGAGGAGTAGAGGAGAGATGAGAGTAGAGATTTGGAGATAAAAGATAGAATTGAATATTTTGGAGAGATCAAGAGAAATTAGAGATTGAGGGAGGGGAGAGGAGAGAGATGAGATAAGGAGTAGAGATTTGGAGATTGAGAGAGAGAAAATTTAGATTGTGATATAGTGTGGGTTGTGTATCAGAAAGTGTGGCATGTACTGTTGTTGTTGGTAGCAGTTTTTCTATGTCCTGTGTTTGTGAGTGTTTGTGAAATCATTAATATTTACTCTGTTTCATTTGTTCCCAGGGGGGAAGGAGAAGGCACTTTGGGAGTGCTTAGGCAAGAGGCCCGAGGGCATACATATACCCGTAGTATATTTACTGTCTAGGCACACTAGGTAAGACCTGGGCGGACCACCCCCTGTATTTTGGTTAGGGCACCAGGCGGTGTTAAGTTAGGTAAGTTAAGTGGGTAGGCAGGTTAGATAGGAGAGGGGGAACTTTGATATTTACTTTCTTTGCTTTGGTTCCGTCCAGCCCCTTTTTCCCCATATTACCGTGTAAGAAAATAAATCCTAGTAAACGGTAAATTCTGCCTTTGTCGTCCTTTCTCGCACCTGCAGTCCATACCTCTTGCACTTCACAGAGAGTTGAGTTGTAGCAGGGAGTTGCGTTCCCTCTTCTCAGAGGCGTGCGTAACATAATGGGGGCTCATCCGGGATTCCATTAAACCCACCGGACCCTGCTGCACTGAGCTCTCTGTGGTTAGTGATTGAGGTGTGATGGTAGGTTGTGAGTTTGGATGACTTGTTTAGTTTGTGTTTTCAGTAGATTGTTGTGTACAAGATGGCTGCCTCAGCCATCTCCAAGTTCATTGAAGCGCCCTCTATTGATTGTTTGGTGAGGTTTCGAAAAGTAGACCTTATAACTATAGCTGACCATTATGGATTTGTTATCCCTGAGAAAGCCCTAAAGGCTGAGCTTTTGGTGCTAGTCAGGGAGGGTTTAGTGAGAGAAAGAATTCTCTCATTGCAAGGAGAGGAGACGGGTAGACCTTCCGATGTCAAGTCGGAGGACAGGGCGAAGGAAGGGGTTGCTCGTACCCCCTTTACATTGCCTCGATTCGATCCTTTATCTTCTGCTTCAGGTCGTTCAGAAGGGACCGCTAGGCTGAAGGTGAGGCTGGCCCGGTTAGAAATGGAGCAAAAAGATAAAGAGAGACAAATGCATTTTGATCTTGAAATTAGGAAAATAGAAGCCGACAAGGAGGTGAGGATCCGACAACTGGAGCTAGAAGCTGGCTCCGGTACGACTCCAAAAGCTGCTCATCATCAAGCCCACTTTGATGTAAGTAAAAATATCGCTTTAGTCCCACCATTCCGAGAGTCGGAAGTTGATTCCTATTTCTCTGCGTTTGAGCGTGTGGCCGCTGCGCTACATTGGCCGCTCGAGGTTTGGCCGC
The DNA here is from genome assembly GCF_016432855.1 of Salvelinus namaycush. Taxonomy (NCBI): domain Eukaryota; kingdom Metazoa; phylum Chordata; class Actinopteri; order Salmoniformes; family Salmonidae; genus Salvelinus; species Salvelinus namaycush. The sequence continues at coordinate 78,284,288 of NC_052310.1, forward strand.
TCCTGTTACAATGTAAATTGTCTGGGAAAGCCCAGGAAGTAGTAGCTGCTCTCTCCCTGGAAGACAGTTTACACTATGATACAGTTAAAACTACTGTGTTGCGGGCTTATGAGTTGGTGCCTGAAGCTTATAGACAGCGCTTCAGGAACCACAAGAAACCCTCTCAGCGTACTTTTGTTGAGTTTGCTAGGGACAAAGAGTCTCTGTTTCATCGATGGTGTTCAGCCAGCAAAGCTAACACCTTTGCTGATATTCGGGAGTTGATGCTGTTGGAGGATTTTAAAAGCAACCTCCCTGATAGAATTGTAGTTCATTTAAATGAACAGAAAGTGGTGACATTGGCCCAGGCAGCAGTGTTGGCAGATGAGTATGCTTTGACACACAAGACTGTCTTTGGTGAGCCTCGTTTTGAAGGTAGACTGATTACGTCATCAGTGCCTCATTCAGGTCGCTTTTCCTCTGACAAGCCTTTTCATGAAATTCGTGAATGTTTTTACTGTCACCAAAAGGGTCACGTGATTGCGGATTGCCCAGTTTTGAAAAATAAACCGAAACAGTCCCAGTCACCATCCCCAAAAAGGAAAAGTTTGGGTTTAGTCAAGTCTTTGGCTCGTCCGTTGGTCCGAGGTATTGATTCAGCATTTGAGAAACCGGATCCTGTTTATGCTCCATTTATCTCTACCGGTTGTGTTTCCTTAACTGGAGAACAAGCTGATCAAAAGCCAATTAAAATCTTACGAGACACCGGGGCGGCGCAGTCAGTTATCATTACTGATGCTTTACCCTGGTCTCCTGAAACGTATTGTGGCTCACATGTTATATTACAGGGGATAGAGACAAAAACAGTACCTGTACCATTACACTGGGTCCACTTAGTGTCAGACTTGGTATCAGGACGTTTCCGTGTTGGTGTAGTGTCTACACTGCCAGTAAAAGGAGTCACATTGCTATTAGGGAATGATATTGCTGGTGGTAACGTTACTCCTGTGTTAGAGGTAGTAGACAACCCAGAAATCAAAATTGCAGATGAGAAATTGGTTCAAGCATTTCCACATGTTTTTCCTGCTTGTGTCTTAACGAGGGCACAATCTCGCAAGCTTGGAGATGTGGTGGATTTGGCTAGTTCCATTTTTGAGAATGTTGAAGTAGAAGACAATGCACCGAGTATTCCTTCTGCAAGTCCGACAGTTTTTACTCCTGTAAAAACTAAGGAAGGGGACTGCGAAATCGCACCCCAATTACATGACATTCTTTTGTCTGTCACCCCTGAGAAGGTGATTGAATGTCAAAAAGGAGACACCAGTCTTCGTAAGTGTTTTGCTTCGGTAATTTCCATTGAGGAAGCTAAAACTAGAGAGACTGCCTACTTTATGGAAGCAGGAGTTTTGATGCGTAAATGGGCAGCTCATGACACTGTTAATGACTGGAGTGAAGTGTGTCAAGTGGTTGTTCCTACACCGTTCCGACAGCAGGTGCTGTCACTCGCCCATGACCAGGCGTGGTCTGGACATTTGGGGATCACAAAGACTTATAACCGGGTCCTTCGTCATTTTTTTTGGCCAGGTTTGAAGTCTGACGTGGTCCAATTTTGTAAAACATGTCACGTATGTCAACTCACTGGGAAAGCGAATCAAACAGTTCCTAGAGCACCGCTCTACCCGATTCCTGTGGTGGGGGAACCGTTTGAAAGAGTGATAGTTGATTGTGTAGGTCCATTGCCGAAAACCAGGTCAGGTAACCAGTTCCTACTAACAATAATGTACAGATAGCCTATATGAAGGGCTCAGCGAATGTGGTTGCTGACGCTCTATCACGGGTTTACTAACTGGGGAAGCGTTGGTTTTTGTTATTACAAACTGTATGTTTGCAATTTTTGTGGTGGGCGTGTTACGTTCCCCAGTTTCTGTGTTCTGTTTTGTATTTGAGTGTGTGTTTCAGGAGATGGCTTCCTGAAGTACTCCCCAACCAGCTGATTGGTCAACCCCAGGCTAATTGGTGATTGGAGCTGACCCCGCCCCCTCGTCAAGAAGCAGCTGACACTAATCACCATTGCCACCTGAAGATAAAAGCCAGTGTTCTGCCCAGGAGAAGAGGAGTAGAGGAGAGATGAGAGTAGAGATTTGGAGATAAAAGATAGAATTGAATATTTTGGAGAGATCAAGAGAAATTAGAGATTGAGGGAGGGGAGAGGAGAGAGATGAGATAAGGAGTAGAGATTTGGAGATTGAGAGAGAGAAAATTTAGATTGTGATATAGTGTGGGTTGTGTATCAGAAAGTGTGGCATGTACTGTTGTTGTTGGTAGCAGTTTTTCTATGTCCTGTGTTTGTGAGTGTTTGTGAAATCATTAATATTTACTCTGTTTCATTTGTTCCCAGGGGGGAAGGAGAAGGCACTTTGGGAGTGCTTAGGCAAGAGGCCCGAGGGCATACATATACCCGTAGTATATTTACTGTCTAGGCACACTAGGTAAGACCTGGGCGGACCACCCCCTGTATTTTGGTTAGGGCACCAGGCGGTGTTAAGTTAGGTAAGTTAAGTGGGTAGGCAGGTTAGATAGGAGAGGGGGAACTTTGATATTTACTTTCTTTGCTTTGGTTCCGTCCAGCCCCTTTTTCCCCATATTACCGTGTAAGAAAATAAATCCTAGTAAACGGTAAATTCTGCCTTTGTCGTCCTTTCTCGCACCTGCAGTCCATACCTCTTGCACTTCACAGAGAGTTGAGTTGTAGCAGGGAGTTGCGTTCCCTCTTCTCAGAGGCGTGCGTAACACACACCACTATTCTCTCCTCCCTCTTTCTCTACTCCCACACCACTGTTCTCTCCTCCCTCTTTCTCTACTGCCACACCACTGTTCTCTCCTCCCTCTTTCTCTACTGCCACAACACTGTTCTCTCCTCCCTCTTTCTCTACTGTCACACCACTGTTCTCTCCTCCCTCTTTCTCTACTGTCACACCACTGTTCTCTCCTTCCTCTTTCTCTACTGCCACACCACTGTTCTCTCCTCCCTCTTTCTCTACTGCCACACCACTGTTCTCTCCTCCCTCTTTCTCTACTCCCACAACACTGTTCTCTCCTCCCTCTTTCTCTACTGCCACACCACTGTTCTCTCCTCCCTCTTTCTCTACTGTCACACCACTGTTCTCTCCTCCCTCTTTCTCTACTGCCACACCACTGTTCTCTCCTCCCTCTTTCTCTACTGTCACACCACTGTTCTCTCCTCTCTCTTTCTCTACTGCCACAGCACTGTTCTCTCCTCCCTCTTTCTCTACTGCCACACCACTGTTCTCTCCTTCCTCTTTCTCTACTGCCACACCACTGTTCTCTCCTTCCTCTTTCTCTACTGCCACATCACTGTTCTCTCCTCCCTCTTTCTCTACTGCCACACCACTGTTCTCTCCTCCCTCTTTCTCTACTGCCACACCACTGTTCTCTCCTTCCTCTTTCTCTACTGCCACACCACTGTTCTCTCCTTCCTCTTTCTCTACTGCCACACCACTGTTCTCTCCTCCCTCTTTCTCTACTGCTACACCACTGTTCTCTCCTTCCTCTTTCTCTACTGCCACACCACTGTTCTCTCCTTCCTCTTTCTCTACTGCCACACCACTGTTCTCTCCTCCCTCTTTCTCTACTGCCACACCACTGTTCTCTCCTCCCTCTTTCTCTACTGCCACACCACTGTTCTCTCCTTCCTCTTTCTCTACTGCCACACCACTATTCTCTCCTCCCTCTTTCTCTACTCCCACACCACTGTTCTCTCCTCCCTCTTTCTCTACTGCCACACCACTGTTCTCTCCTCCCTCTTTCTCTACTCCCACACCACTGTTCTCTCCTCCCTCTTTCTCTACTGCCACACCACTGTTCTCTCCTCTCTCTTTCTCTACTGCCACACCACTGTTCTCTCCTTTCTCTTTCTCTACTGCCACACCACTGTTCTCTCCTCCCTCTTTCTCTACTCCCACAACACTGTTCTCTCCTCCCTCTTTCTCTACTGACACACCACTGTTCTATCCTCTCTTTTCTCTACTGTCACACCACTGTTCTATCCTTCCTCTTTCTCTACTGCCACATCACTGTTCTCTCCTCTCTCTTTATCTACTGCCACACCACTGTTCTCTCCTTTCTCTTTCTCTACTGCCACACCACTGTTCTCTCCTTCCTCTTTCTCTACTGCCACACCACTGTTCTCTCCTCCCTCTTTCTCTACTGCCACATCACTGTTCTATCCTTCCTCTTTCTCTACTGCCACATCACTGTTCTCTCCTCCCTCTTTCTCTACTCCCACAACACGGTTCTCTCCTCCCTCTTTCTCTACTGCCACACCACTGTTCTCTCCTCTCTCTTTCTCTACTGCCACACCACTGTTCTCTCCTCCCTCTTTCTCTACTGCCACAACACTGTTCTCTCCTCCCTCTTTCTCTACTGCCACAACACTGTTCTCTCCTCCCTCTTTCTCTACTGTCACACCACTGTTCTCACCTCCCTCTTTCTCTACTGCCACACCACTGTTCTCTCCTCCCTCTTTCTCTACTGCCACAACACTGTTCTCTCCTCCCTCTTTCTCTACTGTCACACCACTGTTCTCTCCTCCCTCTTTCTCTACTGTCACACCACTGTTCTCTCCTTCCTCTTTCTCTACTGCCACACCACTGTTCTCTCCTTCCTCTTTCTCTACTGCCACACCACTGTTCTCTCCTCTCTCTTTCTCTACTGCCACACCACTGTTCTCTCCTCCCTCTTTCTCTACTGCCACAACACTGTTCTCTCCTCCCTCTTTCTCTACTGCCACAACACTGTTCTCTCCTCCCTCTTTCTCTACTGTCACACCACTGTTCTCACCTCCCTCTTTCTCTACTGCCACACCACTGTTCTCTCCTCCCTCTTTCTCTACTGCCACAACACTGTTCTCTCCTCCCTCTTTCTCTAGTCACACCACTGTTCTCTCCTTCCTCTTTCTCTACTGCCACACCACTGTTCTCTCCTCCCTCTTTCTCTACTGCCACACCACTGTTCTCTCCTCCCTCTTTCTCTACTCCCACAACACTGTTCTCTCCTCCCTCTTTCTCTACTGCCACACCACTGTTCTCTCTTTCCTCTTTCTCTACTGCCACACCACTGTTCTCTCTTTCCTCTTTCTCTACTGCAACACCACTGTTCTATCCTTCCTCTTTCTCTACTGCCACATCACTGTTCTCTCCTCTCTCTTTATCTACTGCCACACCACTGTTCTCTCCTTCCTCTTTCTCTACTGCCACACCACTGTTCTCTCCTCCCTCTTTCTCTACTGCCACACCACTGTTCTCTCCTTCCTCTTTCTCTACTGCCACACCACTGTTCTCTCCTTCCTCTTTCTCTACTGCCACACCACTGTTCTCTCCTCCCTCTTTCTCTACTGCCACACCACTGTTCTCTCCTTCCTCTTTCTCTACTGCCACACCACTATTCTCTCCTCCCTCTTTCTCTACTCCCACACCACTGTTCTCTCCTCCCTCTTTCTCTACTGCCACACCACTGTTCTCTCCTCCCTCTTTCTCTACTCCCACACCACTGTTCTCTCCTCCCTCTTTCTCTACTGCCACACCACTGTTCTCTCTTTCCTCTTTCTCTACTGCCACACCACTGTTCTTTCCTCACTCTTTATCTACTGTCACACAACTGTTCTCTCCTCCCTCTTTCTCTACTGTCACAACACTGTTCTCTCCTTCCTCTTTCTCTAATGTCACACCACTGTTCTCTCCTCCCTCTTTCTCTACTGCCACAACACTGTTCTCTCCTCCCTCTTTCTCTACTGCCACATCACTGTTCTCTCCTCCCTCTTTCTCTACTGCCACACCACTGTTCTCTCCTTCCTCTTTCTCTACTGCCACACCACTGTTCCCTCCTTCCTCTTTCTCTACTGCCACACCACTGTTCTCTCCTCCCTCTTTCTCTACTGCCACACCACTGTTCTCTCCTTCCTCTTTCTCTACTGCCACACCACTGTTCTCTCCTTCCTCTTTCTCTACTGCCACACCACTGTTCTCTCCTCCCTCTTTCTCTACTGCCACACCACTGTTCTCTCCTTCCTCTTTCTCTACTGCCACACCACTATTCTCTCCTCCCTCTTTCTCTACTCCCACACCACTGTTCTCTCCTCCCTCTTTCTCTACTGCCACACCACTGTTCTCTCCTCCCTCTTTCTCTACTCCCACACCACTGTTCTCTCCTCCCTCTTTCTCTACTGCCACACCACTGTTCTCTCTTTCCTCTTTCTCTACTGCCACACCACTGTTCTTTCCTCACTCTTTCTCTACTGTCACACAACTGTTCTCTCCTCCCTCTTTCTCTACTGTCACAACACTGTTCTCTCCTTCCTCTTTCTCTAATGTCACACCACTGTTCTCTCCTCCCTCTTTCTCTACTGCCACAACACTGTTCTCTCCTCTCTCTTTCTCTAATGCCACATCACTGTTCTCTCCTCCCTCTTTCTCTACTGCCACACCACTGTTCTCTCCTCCCTCTTTCTCTACTGTCACACCACTGTTCTCTCCTTCCTCTTTCTCTACTGCCACATCACTGTTCTCTCCTCTCTCTTTCTCTACTGTCACACCACTGTTCTCTCCTCCCTCTTTCTCTACTGTCACACCACTGTTCTCTCATCCCTCTTTCTCTACTGACACACCACTGTTCTATCCTCTCTTTTCTCTACTGTCACACCACTGTTATCTCCTCCCTCTTTCTCTACTGCCACACCACTGTTCTCTCTTTCCTCTTTCTCTACTGCCACACCACTGTTCTCTCTTTCCTCTTTCTCTACTGCCACACCACTGTTCTCTCTTTCCTCTTTCTCTACTGCCACACCACTGTTCTCTCTTTCCTCTTTCTCTACTGCCACACAACTGTTCTCTCCTTCCTCTTTCTCTACTGCCACACCACTGTTCTATCCTCTCTCTTTCTCTACTGCCACACCACTGTTCTCTCCTCCCTCTTTCTCTACTGCCACAACACTGTTCTCTCCTCTCTCTTTCTCTAATGCCACATCACTGTTCTCTCTTTCCTCTTTCTCTAATGCCACATCACTGTTCTTTCCTCCCTCTTTCTCTACTGCCACACCACTGTTCTCTCCTTCCTCTTTCTCTACTGCCACACCACTGTTCTCTCCTTCCTCTTTCTCTACTGCCACACCACTGTTCTCTCCTCCCTCTTTCTCTACTGCCACACCACTGTTCTCTCCTTACTCTTTCTCTACTGCCACACCACTATTCTCTCCTCCCTCTTTCTCTACTCCCACACCACTGTTCTCTCCTCCCTCTTTCTCTACTGCCACACCACTGTTCTCTCCTCCCTCTTTCTCTACTCCCACACCACTGTTCTCTCCTCCCTCTTTCTCTACTGCCACACCACTGTTCTCTCTTTCCTCTTTCTCTACTGCCACACCACTGTTCTCTCTTTCCTCTTTCTCTACTGCCACACCACTGTTCTATCCTTCCTCTTTCTCTACTGCCACATCACTGTTCTCTCCTCTCTCTTTATCTACTGCCACACCACTGTTCTCTCCTTTCTCTTTCTCTACTGCCACACCACTGTTCTCTCCTTTCTCTTTCTCTACTGCCACACCACTGTTCTCTCCTCCCTCTTTCTCTACTGCCACATCACTGTTCTATCCTTCCTCTTTCTCTACTGCCACATCACTGTTCTCTCCTCCCTCTTTCTCTACTCCCACAACACGGTTCTCTCCTCCCTCTTTCTCTACTGCCACACCACTGTTCTCTCCTCTCTCTTTCTCTACTGCCACACCACTGTTCTCTCCTCCCTCTTTCTCTACTGCCACAACACTGTTCTCTCCTCCCTCTTTCTCTACTGCCACAACACTGTTCTCTCCTCCCTCTTTCTCTACTGTCACACCACTGTTCTCACCTCCCTCTTTCTCTACTGCCACACCACTGTTCTCTCCTCCCTCTTTCTCTACTGCCACAACACTGTTCTCTCCTCCCTCTTTCTCTACTGTCACACCACTGTTCTCTCCTCCCTCTTTCTCTACTGTCACACCACTGTTCTCTCCTTCCTCTTTCTCTACTGCCACACCACTGTTCTCTCCTTTCTCTTTCTCTACTGCCACACCACTGTTCTCTCCTCTCTCTTTCTCTACTGCCACACCACTGTTCTCTCCTCCCTCTTTCTCTACTGCCACAACACTGTTCTCTCCTCCCTCTTTCTCTACTGCCACAACACTGTTCTCTCCTCCCTCTTTCTCTACTGTCACACCACTGTTCTCACCTCCCTCTTTCTCTACTGCCACACCACTGTTCTCTCCTCCCTCTTTCTCTACTGCCACAACACTGTTCTCTCCTCCCTCTTTCTCTAGTCACACCACTGTTCTCTCCTTCCTCTTCCTCTACTGCCACACCACTGTTCTCTCCTCCCTCTTTCTCTACTGCCACACCACTGTTCTCTCCTCCCTCTTTCTCTACTCCCACAACACTGTTCTCTCCTCCCTCTTTCTCTACTGCCACACCACTGTTCTCTCTTTCCTCTTTCTCTACTGCCACACCACTGTTCTCTCTTTCCTCTTTCTCTACTGCAACACCACTGTTCTATCCTTCCTCTTTCTCTACTGCCACATCACTGTTCTCTCCTCTCTCTTTCTCTACTGCCACACCACTGTTCTCTCCTCCCTCTTTCTCTACTGCCACACCACTGTTCTCTCCTTCCTCTTTCTCTACTGCCACACCACTGTTCTCTCCTTCCTCTTTCTCTACTGCCACACCACTGTTCTCTCCTCCCTCTTTCTCTACTGCCACACCACTGTTCTCTCCTTCCTCTTTCTCTACTGCCACACCACTATTCTCTCCTCCCTCTTTCTCTACTCCCACACCACTGTTCTCTCCTCCCTCTTTCTCTACTGCCACACCACTGTTCTCTCCTCCCTCTTTCTCTACTCCCACACCACTGTTCTCTCCTCCCTCTTTCTCTACTGCCACACCACTGTTCTCTCTTTCCTCTTTCTCTACTGCCACACCACTGTTCTTTCCTCACTCTTTCTCTACTGTCACACAACTGTTCTCTCCTCCCTCTTTCTCTACTGTCACAACACTGTTCTCTCCTTCCTCTTTCTCTAATGTCACACCACTGTTCTCTCCTCCCTCTTTCTCTACTGCCACAACACTGTTCTCTCCTCCCTCTTTCTCTACTGCCACATCACTGTTCTCTCCTCCCTCTTTCTCTACTGCCACACCACTGTTCTCTCCTTCCTCTTTCTCTACTGCCACACCACTGTTCCCTCCTTCCTCTTTCTCTACTGCCACACCACTGTTCTCTCCTCCCTCTTTCTCTACTGCCACACCACTGTTCTCTCCTTCCTCTTTCTCTACTGCCACACCACTGTTCTCTCCTTCCTCTTTCTCTACTGCCACACCACTGTTCTCTCCTCCCTCTTTCTCTACTGCCACACCACTGTTCTCTCCTTCCTCTTTCTCTACTGCCACACCACTATTCTCTCCTCCCTCTTTCTCTACTCCCACACCACTGTTCTCTCCTCCCTCTTTCTCTACTGCCACACCACTGTTCTCTCCTCCCTCTTTCTCTACTCCCACACCACTGTTCTCTCCTCCCTCTTTCTCTACTGCCACACCACTGTTCTCTCTTTCCTCTTTCTCTACTGCCACACCACTGTTCTTTCCTCACTCTTTCTCTACTGTCACACAACTGTTCTCTCCTCCCTCTTTCTCTACTGTCACAACACTGTTCTCTCCTTCCTCTTTCTCTAATGTCACACCACTGTTCTCTCCTCCCTCTTTCTCTACTGCCACAACACTGTTCTCTCCTCTCTCTTTCTCTAATGCCACATCACTGTTCTCTCCTCCCTCTTTCTCTACTGCCACACCACTGTTCTCTCCTCCCTCTTTCTCTACTGTCACACCACTGTTCTCTCCTTCCTCTTTCTCTACTGCCACATCACTGTTCTCTCCTCTCTCTTTCTCTACTGTCACACCACTGTTCTCTCCTCCCTCTTTCTCTACTGTCACACCACTGTTCTCTCATCCCTCTTTCTCTACTGACACACCACTGTTCTATCCTCTCTTTTCTCTACTGTCACACCACTGTTATCTCCTCCCTCTTTCTCTACTGCCACACCACTGTTCTCTCTTTCCTCTTTCTCTACTGCCACACCACTGTTCTCTCTTTCCTCTTTCTCTACTGCCACACCACTGTTCTCTCTTTCCTCTTTCTCTACTGCCACACCACTGTTCTCTCTTTCCTCTTTCTCTACTGCCACACAACTGTTCTCTCCTTCCTCTTTCTCTACTGCCACACCACTGTTCTATCCTCTCTCTTTCTCTACTGCCACACCACTGTTCTCTCCTCCCTCTTTCTCTACTGCCACAACACTGTTCTCTCCTCTCTCTTTCTCTAATGCCACATCACTGTTCTCTCTTTCCTCTTTCTCTAATGCCACATCACTGTTCTTTCCTCCCTCTTTCTCTACTGCCACACCACTGTTCTCTCCTTCCTCTTTCTCTACTGCCACACCACTGTTCTCTCCTTCCTCTTTCTCTACTGCCACACCACTGTTCTCTCCTCCCTCTTTCTCTACTGCCACACCACTGTTCTCTCCTTACTCTTTCTCTACTGCCACACCACTATTCTCTCCTCCCTCTTTCTCTACTCCCACACCACTGTTCTCTCCTCCCTCTTTCTCTACTGCCACACCACTGTTCTCTCCTCCCTCTTTCTCTACTCCCACACCACTGTTCTCTCCTCCCTCTTTCTCTACTGCCACACCACTGTTCTCTCTTTCCTCTTTCTCTACTGCCACACCACTGTTCTCTCTTTCCTCTTTCTCTACTGCCACACCACTGTTCTATCCTTCCTCTTTCTCTACTGCCACATCACTGTTCTCTCCTCTCTCTTTATCTACTGCCACACCACTGTTCTCTCCTCCCTCTTTCTCTACTGCCACACCACTGTTCTCTCCTTTCTCTTTCTCTACTGCCACACCACTGTTCTCTCCTCCCTCTTTCTCTACTGCCACATCACTGTTCTATCCTTCCTCTTTCTCTACTGCCACATCACTGTTCTCTCCTCCCTCTTTCTCTACTCCCACAACACGGTTCTCTCCTCCCTCTTTCTCTACTGCCACACCACTGTTCTCTCCTCTCTCTTTCTCTACTGCCACACCACTGTTCTCTCCTCCCTCTTTCTCTACTGCCACAACACTGTTCTCTCCTCCCTCTTTCTCTACTGCCACAACACTGTTCTCTCCTCCCTCTTTCTCTACTGTCACACCACTGTTCTCACCTCCCTTTTTCTCTACTGCCACACCACTGTTCTCTCCTCCCTCTTTCTCTACTGCCACAACACTGTTCTCTCCTCCCTCTTTCTCTACTGTCACACCACTGTTCTCTCCTCCCTCTTTCTCTACTGTCACACCACTGTTCTCTCCTTCCTCTTTCTCTACTGCCACACCACTGTTCTCTCCTTTCTCTTTCTCTACTGCCACACCACTGTTCTCTCCTCTCTCTTTCTCTACTGCCACACCACTGTTCTCTCCTCCCTCTTTCTCTACTGCCACAACACTGTTCTCTCCTCCCTCTTTCTCTACTGCCACAACACTGTTCTCTCCTCCCTCTTTCTCTACTGTCACACCACTGTTCTCACCTCCCTCTTTCTCTACTGCCACACCACTGTTCTCTCCTCCCTCTTTCTCTACTGCCACAACACTGTTCTCTCCTCCCTCTTTCTCTAGTCACACCACTGTTCTCTCCTTCCTCTTCCTCTACTGCCACACCACTGTTCTCTCCTCCCTCTTTCTCTACTGCCACACCACTGTTCTCTCCTCCCTCTTTCTCTACTCCCACAACACTGTTCTCTCCTCCCTCTTTCTCTACTGCCACACCACTGTTCTCTCTTTCCTCTTTCTCTACTGCCACACCACTGTTCTCTCTTTCCTCTTTCTCTACTGCAACACCACTGTTCTATCCTTCCTCTTTCTCTACTGCCACATCACTGTTCTCTCCTCTCTCTTTATCTACTGCCACACCACTGTTCTCTCCTTCCTCTTTCTCTACTGCCACACCACTGTTCTCTCCTCCCTCTTTCTCTACTGCCACACCACTGTTCTCTCCTTCCTCTTTCTCTACTGCCACACCACTGTTCTCTCCTTCCTCTTTCTCTACTGCCACACCACTGTTCTCTCCTCCCTCTTTCTCTACTGCCACACCACTGTTCTCTCCTTCCTCTTTCTCTACTGCCACACCACTATTCTCTCCTCCCTCTTTCTCTACTCCCACACCACTGTTCTCTCCTCCCTCTTTCTCTACTGCCACACCACTGTTCTCTCCTCCCTCTTTCTCTACTCCCACACCACTGTTCTCTCCTCCCTCTTTCTCTACTGCCACACCACTGTTCTCTCTTTCCTCTTTCTCTACTGCCACACCACTGTTCTTTCCTCACTCTTTCTCTACTGTCACACAACTGTTCTCTCCTCCCTCTTTCTCTACTGTCACAACACTGTTCTCTCCTTCCTCTTTCTCTAATGTCACACCACTGTTCTCTCCTCCCTCTTTCTCTACTGCCACAACACTGTTCTCTCCTCTCTCTTTCTCTAATGCCACATCACTGTTCTCTCCTCCCTCTTTCTCTACTGCCACACCACTGTTCTCTCCTCCCTCTTTCTCTACTGTAACACCACTGTTATCTCCTCTCTCTTTCTCTACTGTCACACCACTGTTCTCTCCTTCCTCTTTCTCTACTGCCACATCACTGTTCTCTCCTCTCTCTTTCTCTACTGTCACACCACTGTTCTCTCCTCCCTCTTTCTCTACTGTCACACCACTGTTCTCTCATCCCTCTTTCTCTACTGACACACCACTGTTCTATCCTCTCTTTTCTCTACTGTCACACCACTGTTATCTCCTCCCTCTTTCTCTACTGCCACACCACTGTTCTCTCTTTCCTCTTTCTCTACTGCCACACCACTGTTCTCTCTTTCCTCTTTCTCTACTGCCACACCACTGTTCTCTCTTTCCTCTTTCTCTACTGCCACACCACTGTTCTCTCTTTCCTCTTTCTCTACTGCCACACAACTGTTCTCTCCTTCCTCTTTCTCTACTGCCACACCACTGTTCTATCCTCTCTCTTTCTCTACTGCCACACCACTGTTCTCTCCTCCCTCTTTCTCTACTGCCACAACACTGTTCTCTCCTCTCTCTTTCTCTAATGCCACATCACTGTTCTCTCTTTCCTCTTTCTCTAATGCCACATCACTGTTCTTTCCTCCCTCTTTCTCTACTGCCACACCACTGTTCTCTCCTTCCTCTTTCTCTACTGCCACACCACTGTTCTCTCCTCCCTCTTTCTCTACTGCCACACCACTGTTCTCTCCTCCCTCTTTCTCTACTGCCACACCACTGTTCTCTCCTTACTCTTTCTCTACTGCCACACCACTATTCTCTCCTCCCTCTTTCTCTACTCCCACACCACTGTTCTCTCCTCCCTCTTTCTCTACTGCCACACCACTGTTCTCTCCTCCCTCTTTCTCTACTCCCACACCACTGTTCTCTCCTCCCTCTTTCTCTACTGCCACACCACTGTTCTCTCTTTCCTCTTTCTCTACTGCCACACCACTGTTCTCTCTTTCCTCTTTCTCTACTGCCACACCACTGTTCTATCCTTCCTCTTTCTCTACTGCCACATCACTGTTCTCTCCTCTCTCTTTATCTACTGTCACACCACTGTTCTCTCCTCCCTCTTTCTCTACTGTCACACCACTGTTCTCTCCTTCCTCTTTCTCTACTGCCACACCACTGTTCTCTCCTCCCTCTTTCTCTACTGTCACACCACTGTTCTCTCCTTCCTCTTTCTCTACTGCCACATCACTGTTCTCTCCTCTCTCTTTCTCTACTGTCACACCACTGTTCTCTCCTCCCTCTTTCTCTACTGTCACACCACTGTTCTCTCATCCCTCTTTCTCTACTGACACACCACTGTTCTATCCTCTCTTTTCTCTACTGTCACACCACTGTTATCTCCTCCCTCTTTCTCTACTGCCACACCACTGTTCTCTCTTTCCTCTTTCTCTACTGTCACACCACTGTTCTCACCTCCCTCTTTCTCTACTGCCACACCACTGTTCTCTCCTTCCTCTTTCTCTACCGCCACACCACTATTCTCTCCTTACTCTTTCTCTACTCCCACACCACTGTTCTCTCCTCTTTCTTTCTCTACTGCCACACCACTGTTCTCTCCTCCCTCTTTCTCTACTCCCACACCACTGTTCTCTCCTCCCTCTTTCTCTACTGCCACACCACTGTTCTCTCTTTCCTCTTTCTCTACTGCCACACCACTGTTCTCTCTTTCCTCTTTCTCTACTGCCACACCACTGTTCTATCCTTCCTCTTTCTCTACTGCCACATCACTGTTCTCTCCTCTCTCTTTATCTACTGCCACACCACTGTTCTCTCCTTTCTTTTTCTCTACTGCCACACCACTGTTCTCTCCTTTCTCTTTCTCTACTCCCACACCACTGTTCTCTCCTCCCTCTTTCTCTACTGCCACACCACTGTTCTCTCCTCTCTCTTTCTCTACTGCCACACCACTGTTCTCTCCTCCCTCTTTCTCTACTGCCACAACACTGTTCTCTCCTCCCTCTTTCTCTACTGCCACACCACTGTTCTCTCTTTCCTCTTTCTCTACTGCCACACCACTGTTCTTTCCTCACTCTTTCTCTACTGTCACACAACTGTTCTCTCCTCCCTCTTTCTCTACTGTCACAACACTGTTCTCTCCTTCCTCTTTCTCTAATGTCACACCACTGTTCTCTCCTCCCTCTTTCTCTACTGCCACAACACTGTTCTCTCCTCTCTCTTTCTCTAATGCCACATCACTGTTCTCTCCTCCCTCTTTCTCTACTGCCACACCACTGTTCTCTCCTCCCTCTTTCTCTACTGTCACACCACTGTTCTCTCCTTCCTCTTTCTCTACTGCCACATCACTGTTCTCTCCTCTCTCTTTCTCTACTGTCACACCACTGTTCTCTCCTCCCTCTTTCTCTACTGTCACACCACTGTTCTCTCATCCCTCTTTCTCTACTGACACACCACTGTTCTATCCTCTCTTTTCTCTACTGTCACACCACTGTTATCTCCTCCCTCTTTCTCTACTGCCACACCACTGTTCTCTCTTTCCTCTTTCTCTACTGCCACACCACTGTTCTCTCTTTCCTCTTTCTCTACTGCCACACCACTGTTCTCTCTTTCCTCTTTCTCTACTGCCACACCACTGTTCTCTCTTTCCTCTTTCTCTACTGCCACACCACTGTTCTCTCCTCCCTCTTTCTCTACTGCCACACCACTGTTCTCTCCTTCCTCTTTCTCTACTGCCACACCACTGTTCTCTCCTTCCTCTTTCTCTACTGCCACACCACTGTTCTCTCCTCCCTCTTTCTCTACTGCCACACCACTGTTCTCTCCTTCCTCTTTCTCTACTGCCACACCACTATTCTCTCCTCCCTCTTTCTCTACTCCCACACCACTGTTCTCTCCTCCCTCTTTCTCTACTGCCACACCACTGTTCTCTCCTCCCTCTTTCTCTACTCCCACACCACTGTTCTCTCCTCCCTCTTTCTCTACTGCCACACCACTGTTCTCTCTTTCCTCTTTCTCTACTGCCACACCACTGTTCTTTCCTCACTCTTTCTCTACTGTCACACAACTGTTCTCTCCTCCCTCTTTCTCTACTGTCACAACACTGTTCTCTCCTTCCTCTTTCTCTAATGTCACACCACTGTTCTCTCCTCCCTCTTTCTCTACTGCCACAACACTGTTCTCTCCTCTCTCTTTCTCTAATGCCACATCACTGTTCTCTCCTCCCTCTTTCTCTACTGCCACACCACTGTTCTCTCCTCCCTCTTTCTCTACTGTAACACCACTGTTATCTCCTCTCTCTTTCTCTACTGTCACACCACTGTTCTCTCCTTCCTCTTTCTCTACTGCCACATCACTGTTCTCTCCTCTCTCTTTCTCTACTGTCACACCACTGTTCTCTCCTCCCTCTTTCTCTACTGTCACACCACTGTTCTCTCATCCCTCTTTCTCTACTGACACACCACTGTTCTATCCTCTCTTTTCTCTACTGTCACACCACTGTTATCTCCTCCCTCTTTCTCTACTGCCACACCACTGTTCTCTCTTTCCTCTTTCTCTACTGCCACACCACTGTTCTCTCTTTCCTCTTTCTCTACTGCCACACCACTGTTCTCTCTTTCCTCTTTCTCTACTGCCACACCACTGTTCTCTCTTTCCTCTTTCTCTACTGCCACACAACTGTTCTCTCCTTCCTCTTTCTCTACTGCCACACCACTGTTCTATCCTCTCTCTTTCTCTACTGCCACACCACTGTTCTCTCCTCCCTCTTTCTCTACTGCCACAACACTGTTCTCTCCTCTCTCTTTCTCTACTGTCACACCACTGTTCTCTCCTCCCTCTTTCTCTACTGCCACACCACTGTTCTCTCCTCCCTCTTTCTCTACTGTCACAACACTGTTCTCTCCTCCCTCTCACTACTTATCACTTATCTTATGTGTTTAAATGCAGTGGGGTCATTGGTTTAAAACACTGTTGTGATATCTAACATTTTTCATCCCTTCATAGAATGCTGTGTAAAACCACTATTAATGCCAGATATTACAATCGTTCCACCATCAAACCATTCTATTAATGTCAAATAATATAATCAGTCCACCATCAAACCATTCTATTAATGTCAAATAATATAATCAGTCCACCATCAAACCCTTCTATTAATGTCAAATAATATAATCAGTCCACCATCAAACCATTCTATTAATGTCAAATAATATAATCAGTCCACCATCAAACCATTCTATTAATGTCAAATAATATAATCAGTCCACCATCAAACCATTCTATTAATGTCAAATAATATAATCAGTCCACCATCAAACCATTCTATTAATGTCAAATAATATAATCAGTCCACCATCAAACCATTCTATTAATGTCAAATAATATAATCAGTCCACCATCAAACCATTCTATTAATGTCAAATAATATAATCAGTCCACCATCAAACCATTCTATTTATGTCAAATAATATAATCAGTCCACCATCAAACCATTCTATTTATGTCAAATAATATAATCAGTACACCATCAAACCATTCTATTAATGTCAAATAATATAATCATTCCACCATCAAACCATTCTATTAATGTCAAATAATATAATCAGTCCACCATCAAACCATTCTATTAATGTCAAATAATATAATCAGTCCACCATCAAAACAATAGCGTACGAGGGATTGTTTCATTATGCAGACAATGCAGTCTAGCCTACTAGATTATCCTTAGCGATAGTGCCTTCGGAAAGTATTCAGACCCCTTGACTTTTTTCACATTTTGTTACGTTACAGCCTTATTCTAAAAATTACTAATTTGTTTTTTTCCCGTCATCAATCTAAACACAATACCCCATTATGACAAAGCAAAAACAGGTTTTTAGAAATGTATTTATTAAAAATAAAAACTGAAATATCACATTTACATAAGTATTCAGACTCTTTACTCATTATTTTGTTGAAGCACCTTTGGCAGCGATTACAGCATTGAGTCTTCTTGGGTATGATGCTACAAGCTCTACGAACCTGTTTTCACTTTGGCATTATGGAATATTGTGCATAGATTGCTGAAAGAAAAAAAATGAAATCGATTTTAGAATAAGGCTGTAACGTAACAAAATATGGAAAAAGTCAAGGGGTCTGAATACTTTCCGAATGCACTGTACAGTATTTACTGGTAGCCCATTATATTACACATTGGAACTCAGACTCCCCGCTGTCGGGGCAATCATAGGCTTACCAGTGTTCTCAGAAGGGGGGTCACTCTTATGAGCACCACTGGGTCTCAGGCAGTCATCAGCTTGATTTTCTGGAAGAGGAGGAAGGCCAGCACTCTCACTAGAGGAACTGTCACTCTTCTGGAGAGGAGGAGGAGGAGGAGGGCCAGCACTCTCAGTAGAGGAACTGTCACTCTTCTGGAGAGGAGGAGGAGGAGGGCCAGCACTCTCACTAGAGGAACTGTCACTCTTCTGGAGAGGAGGAGGAGGAGGGCCAGCACTCTCACTAGAGGAACTGTCACTCTTCTGGAGAGGAGGAGGAGGAGGGCCAGCACTCTCAGTAGAGGAACTGTCACTCTTCTGGAGAGGAGGAGAAAGAGGGCCAGCACTCTCACTAGAGGAACTGTCACTCTTCTGGAGAGGAGGAGGAGGAGGAGGGCCAGCACTCTCACTAGAGGAACTGTCACTCTTCTGGAGAGGAGGAGGAGGAGGGCCAGCACTCTCAGTAGAGGAACTGTCACTCTTCTGGAGATGAGGAGGAGGAGGAGGGCCAGCACTCTCAGTAGAGGAACTGTCACTCTTCTGGAGAGGAGGAGAAGGAGGGCCAGCACTCTCAGTAGAGGAACTGTCACTCTTCTGGAGAGAAGGAGAAGGAGGGCCAGCACTCTCAGTAGAGGAACTGTCACTCTTCTGGAGAGGAGGAGAAAGAGGGCCAGCACTCTCACTAGAGGAACTGTCACTCTTCTGGAGAGGAGGAGGGCCAGCACTCTCAGTAGAGGAACTGTCACTCTTCTGGAGATGACGAGGAGGAGGAGGGCCAGCACTCTCACTAGAGGAACTGTCACTCTTCTGGAGAAGAGGAGGAGGAGGGCCAGCACACTCACTAGAGGAACTATCACCCTTCTGAAGAGGAGGACGAGGGCCAGCACTCTCACTAGAGGAACTGTCACTCTTCTGGCGATAAGGAGGAGGAGGAGGGCCAGCACTCTCACTAGAGGAACTGTCACTCTTCTGGCGATGAGGAGGAGAGGGAGGGCCAGCACTCTCAGTAGAGGAACGGGCACTCTTCTGGAGAGAAGGAGAAGGAGGGCCAGCACTCTCAGTAGAGGCACTGTCACTCTTCTGGAGAGGAGGAGGAGGAAGGCCAGCACTCTCAGTAGAGGAACTGTCACTCTTCTGGAGAGGAGGAGAAGGAGGGCCAGCACTCTCAATAGAGGAACTGTCACTCTTCTGGAGAAGAGGAGGAGGGCCAGCACTCTCAATAGAGGAACTGTCACTCTTCTGGAGAGGAGGAGGAGGAGGGCCAGCACTCTCAGTAGAGGAACTGTCACTCTTCTGGAGAGGAGGAGAAGGAGGGCCAGCACTCTCACTAGAGGAACTGTCACTCTTCTGGCGATGAGGAGGAGGAGGAGGGCCAGCACTCTCACTAGAGGAACTATCACCCTTCTGAAGAGGAGGACGAGGGCCAGCACACTCACTAGAGGAACTATCACCCTTCTGAAGAGGAGGACGAGGGCCAGCACTCTCACTAGAGGAACTGTCACTCTTCTGGCGATAAGGAGGAGGAGGAGGGCCAGCACTCTCACTAGAGGAACTGTCACTCTTCTGGCGATGAGGAGGAGAGGGAGGGCCAGCACTCTCCTTAGAGGAACTGGCACTCTTCTGGAGAGAAGGAGAAGGAGGGCCAGCACTCTCAGTAGAGGCACTGTCACTCTTCTGGAGAGGAGGAGGAGGAAGGCCAGCACTCTCAGTAGAGGAACTGTCACTCTTCTGGAGAGGAGGAGAAGGAGGGCCAGCACTCTCAATAGAGGAACTGTCACTCTTCTGGAGAAGAGGAGGAGGGCCAGCACTCTCAATAGAGGAACTGTCACTCTTCTGGAGAGGAGGAGGAGGAGGGCCAGCACTCTCAGTAGAGGAACTGTCACTCTTCTGGAGAGGAGGAGAAGGAGGGCCAGCACTCTCACTAGAGGAACTGTCACTCTTCTGGAGAAGAGGAGGAGGAGGGCCAGCACACTCACTAGAGGAACTGTCACCCTTCTGAAGAGGAGGAGGAGGGCCAGCACTCGCACTAGAGGAACTGTCACTCTTCTGGCGATGAGGAGGATAGGGAGGGCCAGCACTCTCACTAGAGGAACTGTCACTCTTCTGGCGATGAGGAGGAGGAGGAGGGCTAGCACTCTCACTAGAGGAACTGTCACTCTTCTGGCGATGAGGAGGATAGGGAGGGCCAGCACTCTCACTAGAGGAACTGTCACTCTTCTGGCGATGAGGAGGAGGAGGAGGGCCAGTACTCTCACTAGAGGAACTGTCACTCTTCTGGAGAAGAGGAGGAGTAGGGCCAGCACTCTCACTAGAGGAACTGTCACCCTTCTGAAAAGGAGAAGGAAGGCCAGCACTCTCACTAGAGGAACTGTCACCCTTCTGGAGAGGAGGAGGAGGGCCAGCACTCTCACTAGAGGAACTGTCACTCTTTTGGAGAGGAGGAGAAGGGGGGCCATCACTCTCACTAGAGGAACTGTCACTTTTCTGGAGAGGAGGAGGAGGAAGGCCAGCACTCTCACTAGAGGAACTGTCACTCTTCTGGAGAAGAGGAGGAGGAGGGCCAGCACTCTCACTAGAGGAAATGTCACTCTGCTGGAGAGGAGGAGGAGGAGGGCCAGCACTCTCACTAGAGGCACTGTCACTCTTCTAGGGAGGAGGAGGAAGAGGGCCAGCACTCTCAGTAGAGGAACTGTCACTCTTCTGAAGAGGAGGAGGAGGGCCAGCACTCTCACTAGAGGAACTGTCACTTTTCTGGGGAGGAGGAGGGCCAGCACGCTCACTATAGGAACTGTCACTCTTCTGGAGAAGAGGAGGAGGAGGGCCAGCACGCTCACTATAGGAACTGTCACTCTTCTGAAGAGGAGGAGGAGGGGGGCCAGCACTTTTTACTGGAGGAACTGTCACTCTTTTGGAGAGGAGCAGAAGGAGGGCCAGCAATCTCACTAGAGGAACTGTCACTTTTCTGGAGAGGAGGAGGAGGAAGGCCAGCACTCTCACTAGAGGAACTGTCACTCTTCTGGAGAAGAGGAGGAGGTGGGCCAGCACTCTCACTAGAGGAACTGTCACTCTTCTGGAGAGGAGGAGGAGGAGGGCCAGCACTCTCACTAGAGGAACTGTCACTCTTCTGGAGAGGAGGAGGGCCAGCACTTTCACTAGAGGAACTGTCACTCTTCTGGAGAGGAGGAGTAGGAGGGCCAGCACTCTCACTAGAGGAACTGTCACTATTCTGGGGAGGATGAGGAGGAGGGCAGGCACTCTCACTAGAGCAACTGTCACTCTTCTGGAGATGAGGAGGAGGAGGGCCAGCACTTTCACTAGAGGAACTGTCACTATTCTGGGGAGGACGAGGAGGAGGGCCAGCACTCTCACTAGAGGAACTTCCACTCTTCTGGAGATGAGGAGGGCCAGCACTCTCACTAGAGGAACTGTCGCTATTCTGGGGAGGAGGAGGAGGAGGGTCAGCACTCTCACTAGTTCCTAATGTTTTGTCCATTCAGTGAACGTTGCGTTGTTTAACTTCTCTGCGCTACGCATCCCTAGTACGGGATCACTTTCCTAAACAACCGCTAGAATTGCAGGGCGCCAAATGCATAAATATTACTAAAAATATTTATAATCATGCAATCACAAGTGAAATATACCAAAACACAGTTTAGCTTGTTGTTAATCCACCTATTGTGTCAGATTTTGAAAATATATTTTACAGCGAAAGAAATTCAAGCTTTTGTGAGTGTAGCTTTCAATGCTACATCAGCTAGCCTCAAATTAGCATGGTCACAAAAGTGTGAAAAGTAATAAAATGAATCGCTTACCTTAGATAATCTTTGGACGTTTCCACTCACGAGACTCCCAGTTACACAACAAATCTTTTTTTTGTTCGATAAATATTACTTTTATCACAAAAAAACGCCATTTGGTTTGCGCGTTATGATGAAAAACACTACAGCCTCGTTCCGGTCCTGAAAGGAAGATGGAAATTTCCAAACGTATCAGATTAAAAAATATTACTAAAAAGATTTATAATCATGCAATCACAAGTGAAATATACCAAAACACAGCTTAGCTTGTTGTTAATCCACCTATCGTGTCAGATTTTGAAAATATATTTTACAGCGAAAGAAATCCAAGCTTTTGTGAGTGTAGCTTTCAATGCTATAACATTAGCCTTATATTAGCTTGGCTAGCTTGGTCACGAAAGTAAGAAAAGCAATCAAATTAATCGCTTACCTTTGATAATCTTCGGGTGTTCCCACTCACGAGACTCCCAGTTACACAACAAATGTTCTTTTTGTTCGATAAATATTACTTTTATCACAAAAAAACGCCATTTGGGTTGCGCGTTATGATGAAAAAACAAAAGCCGTGTTCCGTTCGACAAATCCCAAAAAGTATCCGAAATGGTCGTAGAAACATTTAAAATGTTTTTTATAATCAAACCTCAGGTTGTCTTTAAGAAACATAATCGATAATATTTCAACCGGAGCATAACCTATTCATTAAGAGAGAAAACGCAAATGGTGAGCTCCTCCCGCGTGCGCAGGAAATATTCGGAGGACAACTGACCTCGAAACATCTCGCTCATTTTTCAAAATAAAAGCCTGAAACTATGTCTAAAGCCTGGTCACAGTCTGAGGAAGCCATTGGAAAAAGAATCTGGTTGATACCCCTTTAAATGGAGGTTAGACAGGTCAGGAAACAACGTTTTTTTAAATTTTTTATATCACTTCCGGGTTAGATTTTCTCAGGATTTCGCTTGCAGAATAACTATTATTTTTCTCACAGACAATATTTTGACAGTTTTGGAAACTTTGGAGTGTGTTCTATCCTAATCTGTAAATTATATGCATATTCCGTTTACGTTGGGTACGTTATTTGAAGAAGAAAAAAAACATTCTGACCCCTAGCGCTAAGAATTAATACGTGTTTCCTCCCTGCCCTGCCCTGGGTGTCCTTCCTGTACAATCTGCATACTAACACATGGCACACACAATAACTGTCAGTCTTAGAATGATGTAAAATATGGAAAAGACTGGTGTACAACATGGCTGATCCCTGTGTGTCCCTCTCCTCTTCCTGTAGCTCTCACGGCAGCAGGGGGCCTGGGGAAGCTAGACGTTTGCAGGCTGCTGCTGGAGCAGGGAGCAGCGGTTGCTCAGCCCAACAGACGAGGCATGGTACCCCTGTTCAGTGCTGTCCGACAGGGAAACTGGCAGGTGAGACTGAGTGCACCCTTTATATTGCACTACTTTTGACCCAAACACTTAATCAGACAAAGAAAGATCGAGCAGCCATGTTGATAGAAACAGGCTGTTGTCTGCTAGATGGTGACGATAGTGTTGTCCTCTCTCAGATTGTGGACCTTCTCCTGACTCACGGAGCGGAGGTGAACCTCGCAGACAAGCAGAGCCGAACCCCTCTGATGATGGCTGCCTCAGAGGGTCACCTGGGCACTGTGGAGTTCCTACTGGCACAAGGTGAGGGTTCGGAGGAAGACATCATCCACTCATTCCTTGACATTTACGTTATCTGTGACCTGCTATCCTTTCATACTTTGAATTATATACTGCAAACTCTCAAGAAACTTTTGTTAAACACAATCACCAAAGCATTGACGGTACTTTATTTTACCAATTTACTTTTTACTCCCAATGCTGACCTGTAAACCCTGACCCCTCTGATCCACCTGCCAGGTGCGTCCCTGCCTCTGATGGACAAGGAGGGGTTAACAGCTCTGAGCTGGGCGTGTCTGAAGGGACACCTGCCCGTGGTGCGCTGTCTGGTGGAGAGGGGGGCTGCTACAGACCATGCTGATAAGAACGGACGCACGCCCCTCGACCTGGCCTCCTTCTACGGGGACTCAGAGATGGTGAGTGGTAGTACAACATTAAGAAAAAAATGTGTTCAAGTATATAAGTATAGTTATATTTGTGTATATTTTGCTAGCAGTAACTCTCCCAAATGTTAGTACCATCCTATGATCCTGCTCTGATGAAGATCATTAATCAATACATTCCTCCCTCTTCCCCACTGTCCTCGCCCCTGTCCTCCCTCCTCCCCACTGTCCTCCCTCCTCCCCATTGTCCTCCCTCCTCACTGTCCTCGCCCCTGTCCTACCTCCTCCCCACTGTCCTCACCCCTGTCCTCCCTCCTCCCCACTGTCCTCGCCCCTGTCCTCCCTCCTCCACTATCCTCACTCTTCTCCCCATTCACTCTCCTTCCCACTGTACCCCCTCCTCCACCTGTTCTCCCTCTTCCGCCCATCATCCCTCCTGCCCCCGTCCTCCCTCCTCACCCCTGTCCTCCCTCCTCCCCGTTCTCCCTCCTCCCCATCCTCTCCCCGTTCTCCCTCCTCCCCCATCCTCCTCCCCCATCCTCCCCCCTGTCCTCCCCCCATTCTCCCTCCCCCCATTCTCACTCCTTCCCACTGTCCTCTGTCCTCCACCCGTTCTCCTGCCCCCTTGTTCTCCCTCCTCCCCCCTGTTTTCCCTCCCCCCATTCTCACTCCTCACCCCCTTCTCCCTATATTCTCACTCCCCTCATTCTCCCCCCCCCCTGTTCTCCCTCCTCCCCCCCCTTCTCTCCTCCTCCCCCCGTCCTCCCCCATTCTCCCTCCGCCTATTCTCACATCCTCCGTACTGTCCTTGGTCCTCCACCCGTTCTCCCTCCCTCCTGTTCTCCCTCCCCCCCTGTTCTCCATCCACCCCCCGTCTGCTGTCTGTCCTCGCAGGTCCAGTTCTTAGTGGACCAGGGGGTGATGATAGAGCATGTGGACTACAGTGGGATGTGTCCTCTGGACCGGGCCGTGGGCTGCAGGAACACGTCCGTGGTGGTCACCCTGCTCAAGAAGGGAGCCAAGATAGGTATTGAGAATGGACTTAGTGTTAGACTGGAAGCCAATAGATTTTGGACAGGGGCTGTCCAAAATGGGACCTGGTCAAAACTAGTGCACTGTGGGGTAAAGAGTGCCCTTCTAGACGCAGCCAGGATTTGAAATTCCTTTCCTGGAAAAGAACCCCATTCTCTCTATAGTGCAACAGTTTGGATCTCTTGACTGTAAAATTGGAAAACAAAATTACACTTGACTATCTGATGTTGAGACACAATTCAAAGACTATCCATGCTGCAGTAGGATGACACAGCAATACAGAATCTGCATCCTAAATGGCAACCTATTTATTATATAGTGCACTACTATTGACCAGAAGTAGTGGACTAAAAACAGAACACAGGGCCATTTGGGATGCAACTTGTTACTGTCTCTTTGGAGCTGAGCAAACAGCTGAACCCCACTGTTTTGTGTTCCCCCTGCTGCTCCTGGTGCACCATACTGCAGGTCTTCTCTGTTCTCTCTGACTAGTCCTTCCTCAGATCATAAGATGTCTCTGTGTTGTTCTACTGTTTCCTCCTGTAGTATTTCTCTGTTCTCTCTGCCTAGTCCTTCCTCAGATCTGTAGATGTGTTTGTGTTGTTCTACTGTGTCCTCCTGTCGTCTTTCTCTGTTCTCTCTGGCTAGTCCTTCCTCAGATCATAAGATGTCTTTGTGTTCTACTGTTTCCTCCTGTAGTATTTCTCTGTTCTCTCTGGCTAGTCCTTCCTCAGATCTGTAGATGTGTTTGTGTTGTTCTACTGTGTCCTCCTGTAGTCTTTCTCTGTTCTCTCTGGCTAGTCCTTCCTCAGATCTGTAGATGTTTCTGTGTTGTTCTACTGATTCCTCCTGTAGTATTTCTCTGTTCTCTCTGACTAGTCACTCCTCAGATCTGTATATGTTTCTGTGTTGTTCTACTGTGTCCTCCTGTCGTCTTTCTCTGTTCTCTCTGACTAGTCCTTCCTCAGATCTGTAGATGTGTTTGTGTTGTTCTACTGTGTCCTCCTGTAGTATTTCTCTGTTCTCTCTGACTAGTCCTTCCTCAGATCTGTAGATGTTTCTGTGTTGTTCTACTGTGTCCTCCTGTAGTCTTTCTCTGTTCTCTCTGGCTAGTCCTTCCTCAGATCTGTAGATGTTTCTGTGTTGTTCTACTGTTTCCTCCTGTAGTCTTTCTCTGTTCTCTCTGGCTAGTCCTTCCTCAGATCTGTATATGTTTCTGTGTTGTTCTACTGTTTCCTCCTGTCGTCTTTCTCTGTTCTCTCTGACTAGTCCTTCCTCAGATCTGTAGATGTTTCTGTGTTGTTCTACTGTTTCCTCCTGTAGTATTTCTCTGTTCTCTCTGGCTAGTCCTTCCTCAGATCTGTAGATGTTTCTGTGTTGTTCTACTGTGTCCTCCTGTAGTATTTCTCTGTTCTCTCTGACTAGTCCTTCCTCAGATCTGTAGATGTGTTTGTGTTGATCTACTGTTTCCTCCTGTAGTCTCTCTCTCTTCCTCTATTTCAGCTCTCTCTGGTTCATTCTTTCTCTCGTTATTTTTTTTTTTTTTTTCTTCTTTCTTTCTTTCTTTCTTTCTTTCTTTCTTTCTTTCTTTCTTTCTTTCTTTCTCTCTGCTCTCTTTTTTGTTCATGTTCTCTGTCTCTCTGTCCTTCTATGTGTGATCTCTGAGACAGGCTGTTAGTAGAGTGTGTTTTTTCTTTCCTCTTATCCCTGCTTCTCACTGCTGCTTTTTTCTGTTCCTCTTCTCACTCTTCATCCTCCAACTTTTTCTCTTTGTCTTTTTTCCCCACTTGCCTTTTCGTCCACGCACCTTTTTCTGTTTTTTCTTTTTTTGATTACTCTGGCCCACTGCACTCCCCCTCCCTCCCTTGCTCATGACCCCCCCCGACCTCTCTGCTGTACCAGGATGTCAGACGCTGCCCAGTCGGCCTAGAGGTAATCCCAAGGCTGTCGGCATCTCACCCCAGCAGGCATTTTGACAGCCCTACCTCCTCTTTCTGTGTTGTCTTAGTGTCGTCATGGTCTGTGTCAGCAGGCCAGTTTAGCTATAACCCCCATCTACAACCCCCATCCTGAGAAATAACACTCAGGTATTACTATTAACTCTGAGGCCAAGATTCAATCTGATCGCGGATTATAGGCATTGACCTTTAAAGGGAATGTTCCAGCGTTCATGGAGATCCTGTACATGGTAAATGCTGGATATGTCGGCTCAATCGTAAATTGCCTTTAAAAGCAGCAATGCCTATAACCTGCGATCAGATTAAATCCCAGCATGACAGAGATAACTATAACTTGGACTGCTTTTATTTAGAGGTAGATGTTGACATTCCAGTTGGTTATGATGTGTTATGACAGC
Source organism: Salvelinus namaycush (assembly GCF_016432855.1). Lineage (NCBI taxonomy): Eukaryota > Metazoa > Chordata > Actinopteri > Salmoniformes > Salmonidae > Salvelinus > Salvelinus namaycush. Next base: position 78,311,387 of record NC_052310.1, read on the forward strand.
ATACCCAGCCTCGAGCACACTACACTGTATGTGTCTTGTCATGCAAGAAGACAACCCACCTTGTCCTCATGCAGGATTCCCACCCACCTTGTCTTCATGCAAGAACCCCATCCACCTTGTCCTCATACATGAAGCCCACCCACCGTGTCCTCATGCAAGAAGCCCACCCACCTTGTCCTCATGCAAGAAGGCCACCCACCTTGTCCTCATGCAGGAAGCCCACCCACCTTGTCCTCATGCAAGGATCCCACCCACCTTGTCCTCATGCAAGAAGCCCACCCACCTTGTCCTCATGCAAGGATCCCACCCACCTTGTCCTCATGCAGGAAGCCCACCCACCTTGTCCTCATGCAAGGATCCCACCCACCTTGTCCTCATGCAAGAAGCCCACCCACCTTGTCCTCATGCAAGAAGCCCACCCACCTTGTCCTCGTCTCTCCAATCAATGTGTAAATGTTTTTCAAGTGTTGCTATTGCAGAGAGATACTGTATGATAAGTTATCCTAGTTAGATTAATATTTTATGTGATGATTCCGCCTATGCTGACTGTCAGTTGAGGGATGAGCGTCGCGTAGGAGTGACACCACCTGACGTAAGGCAATTAGTTAGATTGGGAGTGACTCAGCCTTTACCAGCTGCATAATTTAGTGTTTTGTTAAATCATATTTCTACCCTTTTGGCTTGTGACTATTGATTGATAAGCCTGGGCTTTTGTCCCAACAGTGCACTCCTTTATCTGGATCAATAGATGTTAGAGAGAGAATAGCGTAATTTTCTCTGCAGTGGACAGACATCTGTCTATCTCTGTCATTCCTGCCACTTTGTTGGTTGTTGTTGTCACTTGTTATTGTTACGTGTTTACTGTGACTCCAAAACAACATGTTTTTTATCGTTCCCTGCTTTCTCATCCTGTGTTCTTCAGGTCCAGCCACATGGGCCATGGCTACCTCCAAACCCGACATCATGATCATCCTACTGAGTAAGCTGATTGAGGAGGGAGACAGCTTCTATAAGGTGAGATCAGGAGGCCCTACCCTAATCTGAGGAAGGACTGTCACCTGTTGTTGGAAAATATTCATACATATAAGAAAGAAAATATATACAGTACCAGTCAAAAGTTTGGACACTCCTACTCATTCAAGGCTTTTTCTTTATTTGTACGATTTTCTACATTGTAGAATAATAGTGAAGACATCAACATTATGAAATAACACATATGGAATCATGTAGTAACCAAAAAAGTGTTAAACAAATCAAAATACACTGCTCAAAAAAATAAAGGGAACACTTAAACAACACAATGTAACTCCAAGTCAATCATACTTCTGTGAAATCAAACTGTCCACTTAGGAAGCAACACTGATTGACAATAAATTTCACATGCTGTTGTGCAAATGGAATAGACAAAAGGTGGAAATTATAGGCAATTAGCAAGACACCCCCAAAAAAGGAGTGATTCTGCAGGTGGTGACCACAGACCACTTCTCAGTTCCTATGCTTCCTGGCTGATGTTTTGGTCACTTTTGAATGCTGGCGGTGCTTTCACTCTAGTGGTAGCATGAGACGGAGTCTACAACCCACACAAGTGGCTCAGGTAGTGCAGCTCATCCAGGATGGCACATCAATGCGAGCTGTGGCAAGAAGGTTTGCTGTGTCTGTCAGCGTAGTGTCCAGAGCATGGAGGCGCTACCAGGAGACAGGCCAGTACATCAGGAGACGTGGAGGAGGCCGTAGGAGGGCAACAACCCAGCAGCAGGACCGCTACCTCCGCCTTTGTGCAATGAGGAGCACTGCCAGAGCCCTGCAAAATGACCTCCAGCAGGCCACAAATGTGCATCGACGCTCTGGCCGATGATTTGTTTACCTCTGGATAACATGAAAACAGCCTAACCAGCTCTGCTGGCAACAATTTTATTGTGCTTTTTTGCAGACTGACACCGGCCATATTCAACGGGGGTTGTACACACGGGTTGTGCACACGGGTGAGCCAACAATGCCACAGTGCTGGGAGCTAACCAACCATGTTCAAATGTTAGCTAGCTAACATTAGGCTCTAACTAGAACAGCAAACGGCTCTGGGAAACAAATAATAACGTCAGTTAGGGAGCCAGACAGCTAACGTTAGCTAGCTAACAGTACACTTTAACTTAAGATATAGCTATCTTATTTCTTTACTTACCTACACACACACAAACATACCTTTTTTCACGCACCATTGGTTAGAGCCTGTAAGTAAGCATTTCACTGTAAGGTCTACACCTGTTGTATTTGGCGCACGTGACAAATAAACTTTGATTTGATTTGAGCTAGCTAAGTAAACAATATACCTAGCTAGGTAAACAAAGTGTAAGTTCACACACGTCACGTAACGTTAGATAACGTGCCAGCCAGCTATTGTTAGCTAGTTAAACAACAATGAACAGAGCCAACAATGCCACAGTGCTGGGAGCTAACCAACCATGTTCAGTGTTAGCTAGCTAACATTAGGCTCTAACTAGAAGAGCACACGGCTCTGGGAAACGAATAATAACATCAGCTCGGGAGCAAGCTAGATAATGTTAGCTAGCTAGCTAACAGTACACTTTAGCTTGAAATAAAACCACTTTCTGTCAAAATTAGGAAACGTGTAATATCTGAAAATGTAGCTAGCTAACGCTAGACTAACTTACCTGTATACATCATCATGCATGATGGACGTGTCTCCCTGTCAGGAATGCCATGCCACAGTTGCCCTTAGTTTGAAGATGTAATCTGGAGACAGGTGTTTTATCCATCTCTTTACCTATCATACTCTACATCCACTGATTTCAAAACTTGATCCTCCAGAAAGTGGAGAGCAACACTTATGCAGCTCCACTACACAATACATGTTTTTAAAAGCCACGTTCGACAGGATTACAAACACAAACTGACGAGCACCAAATAGACAGAAGCCTTCTATGGCAGACCAGTCCGAACTCCTCTCTCGGCATGTCCAGCCCACTCATTATCTCAGCCAATCATGGGTAGTGGGAGAGTTGCTGGCTTTTTCTGTGGCATAACTAACAAGGCTTGTAATTTAACAGATTGCATAGAAGTTTGTTATTAATAAGGCACATGAAAGTTCACATGTTCGAGAACGCATTTCTGGCCAAAAATGCATTTTGATTTAAAAAAAAAATGTTTACGTTCAAACTGCTCTCCTGTGAAGTTGTGACTTGTGACATACACCTAGTTTCCTGAATCACATTTGACCAAGAAGAAGAGTGATGGTGTTGCATCAGCTGACCTGGCCTCCACAATCACCCGACCTCAAACCATTTGAGATGGTTTGGGATGAGTTGGACCGCAGAGTGAAGGAAAAGCAGCGAACAAGTGCTCAGCATATGTGGGAACTCCTTCAAAACTGTTGAAAAATAATTCCTCTTGAAGCTGGTTGAGAGAATACCCAGAGTTTGCAAAGCTGTCATCAAGGGTGGCTACTTTGAAGAATATAACATACATTTGCTTACTAAACTAAGCAAAAAAAGAAACATCCCTTTATCAGGATAATTTGTAAAAATCCAAATAACTTCACAGATCTTCATTGTAAAGGGTTTAAACACTGTTTCCCATGCTTGTTCAATGAAACATTAACAATGTCACGTTCCTGACCTGTTTTCTGTTGTTTGGTATGTGTTTATTGGTCAGGGCGTGAGTTTTGGGTGGGCAGTCTATGTTTTCTGTTTCTATGTTGGTTTTGGGTTGCCTGGTATGGCTCTCAATTAGAGGCAGGTGTTTGACGTTTCCTCTGATTGAGAGTCATATTAAGGTAGGTTGTTCTCACTGTTTGTTTGTGGGTGATTGTCTTCCGTGTCAGTGTATGTTCGCACCACACGGGACTGTTTCGTTGTCGTTAGTATATGTAGTCTGTTCCTGTTCGTGCGTTCTTCATGTTTTATGTAAGTTCTCTCGTTCAGGTCTGTCTACTTCGTTTTGTTGTTTTGTAAAATTATCAAGTGTTCTTCGTGTGTTTAGTTTCGTCTTGTTAATAAAGTTCATTATGTATTCACAACCCGCTGCACGTTGGTCCAATCCTTGCTACTCCTCTTCGGATGAAGAGAAGGAGGAGGCCCGTTACAGAATCACCCACCAAACCCGGATCAAGCAGCGGGTTAACGGACAGCGCACGAAACAGGATTTCTGGTCTTGGGAGGAGATCATAGAAGGAAAAGGACCATGGGCGAAGGTTGGAGTTAATCGTCGCTCTGGGGAGGAGAAGGAGGCAGCCACAGCCCAGGAGTGGCGTTATGAGGGGACGCGTCTAGCACGGAAGCCCGAAAAGCCCGCAAGTACAACCCAAAAATTTCTTGGGGGGGGGCTAAGAGGTAGTGGGTCTAGGGCAGGTAGGAGACCTGCGCCCACTTCCCAGGCTAACCGTGGAGAGCGGGAGTACGGGCAGACACCGTGTTACGCAGTAGAGCGCACGGTGTCTCCTGTACGTGTGCATAGCCCGGTGCGGGTTATTCCACCTCCCCGCACGGGTAGGGCTAGAGTGAGCATTGAGCCAAGTGCCATGAAGCCGGCTCAACATATCTGGCCTCCAGTACGTCTCCTCGGGCCGGTGTACATGGCACCAGCCTTACGCATGGTGTCCCCGGTTCGCCAACACAGCCCAGTGCGGGTTATTCCACCTCCCCGCACTGGACGGGCTACGGGGAGCATGCAACCAGGTAAGGTTGGGCAGGCTCAGTGCTCAAGGGAGCCAGTACGCTTGCACGGTCCGGTATATCCGGCGCCACCTTCCCGCCCCAGCTCAGTACCACCAGTGCCTACACCACGCACCAGGCTTCCAGTGCGTCTCCAGAGCCCTGTTCCTCCTCCACGCACTCTCCCTGTGGTGCGTGTCTCAAGCTCAGTGCCTCCAGTTTCGGCACCACGCATCAAGCCTCCTGTGCGTCTCCAGAGCCCTGTACGCACTGTTCCTTCTCCCCGCACTCGCCCTGAGGTGCGTGCCGTCAGCCCGGTACCTACAGTTCCGGCACCACGCACCAGGCCTACTGTGCGCCTCAGCAGGGCAGAGTCGGCTGTCTGCCCAACGCCGCCTGCACTGCTCGTCTGCCCAGCACCGTCTGAGCCATCTGTCTGCCCAGCACCGTCTGAGCCATCTGTCTGCCCAGCACCGTCTGAGCCATCTGTCTGCCCAGCGCCGTCTGAGTCATCCGTCTGCCCAGCGCCGTCTGAGCCATCCGTCTGCCCAGCGCCTTCTGAGCCATCCGTCTGCCCAGCGCCTTCTGAGCCATCCGTCTGCCCAGCGCCTTCTGAGCCATCCGTCTGCCACGAGCCATTAGAGCCGCCCGTCTGTCCCGAGCCATTAGAGCCGTCCGTCAGTCAGGAGCTGCCAGAGCCGCCAGCCAGTCAGGAGCTGCCAGAGCCGCCAGCCAGTCAGGAGCTGCCAGAGCCACCAGCCAGTCAGGAGCTGCCAGAACCGCCAGACAGTCATGAGCTGCCCTACAGTCATGAGCTGCCCTACAGTCATGAGCTGCCCTACAGTCATGAGCTGCCCTACAGTCATGAGCTGCCCTACAGTCATGAGCTGCCCTACAGTCATGAGCTGCCCTCCAGTCATGAGCTGCCCTCCAGTCATGAGCTGCCCTCCAGTCATGAGCTGCCCTCCAGTCCGGAGCTGCCCTCCAGTCCGGAGCTGCCCTCCAGTCCGGAGCTGCCACTCAGTCCGGAGCTGCCACTCAGTCCGGAGCTGCCACTCAGTCCGGAGCTGCCACCCAGTCCGGAGCTGCCACTCAGTCCGGAGCTGCCACTCAGTCCGGAGCTGCCACTCAGTCCGGAGCTGCCACCCAGTCCGGAGCTGCCACTCAGTCCGGAGCTGCCATTAGTACAGAGTTGTCCCTCTGTCCTAAGCTACCTCTCTGTCCGGAGCTACCTCTCTGTCCGGAGCTACCTCTCTGTCCGGAGCTACCTCTCTGTCCTGAGCTACCTCTCTGTCCTGAGCTACCTCTCTGTCCTGAGCTACCTCTCTGTCCTGAGCTACCTCTCTGTCCTGAGCTGTCTCCTCTATGTAGGAGGGGCCTTAGTGAAGGTTCCTGGACCATGGTCGGGGGCGAGGGTCGCCACTCAAAGGACGCTAAGGAGGGGGACAAAGACAGTGGTGGAGTGGGGTCCTCGTCCACCGCCGGAGCCGCCACCGCGGACAGATGCCCACCCAGACCCTCCCCTTGAGTTGTAGGGGTGCGCCCGGAGTTCGCACCTTGAGGGGGGGGGGGTTCTGTCACGTTCCTGACCTGTTTTCTGTTGTTTGGTATGTGTTTATTGGTCAGGGCGTGAGTTTTGGGTGGGCAGTCTATGTTTTCTGTTTCTATGTTGGTTTTGGGTTGCCTGGTATGGCTCTCAATTAGAGGCAGGTGTTTGACGTTTCCTCTGATTGAGAGTCATATTAAGGTAGGTTGTTCTCACTGTTTGTTTGTGGGTGATTGTCTTCCGTGTCAGTGTATGTTCGCACCACACGGGACTGTTTCGTTGTCGTTAGTATATGTAGTCTGTTCCTGTTCGTGCGTTCTTCATGTTTTATGTAAGTTCTCTCGTTCAGGTCTGTCTACTTCGTTTTGTTGTTTTGTAAAATTATCAAGTGTTCTTCGTGTGTTTAGTTTAGTTTTGTTAATAAAGTTCATTATGTATTCACAACCCGCTGCACGTTGGTCCAATCCTTGCTACTCCTCTTCGGATGAAGAGAAGGAGGAGGCCCGTTACAAACAATTAATGAACATGCACCTGTGGAACGGTGGACACTAACAGCTTACAGACGGTAGGCAATTAAGGTCACAGTTATGATAACTTAGGACACTAAAGAGGCCTTTCTACTGACTCTGAAAAACACCAAAAGAAAGATGCCCAGGGTCCCTGCTCATCTGTGTGAATGTGTCTTAGGCATGCTGCAAGGAGGCATGAGGACTGCAGATGTGGCCAGGGCAATAAATTGCAATGTCTGTACTGTGAGACGCCTAAGACGGCACTATAGGGAAACAGGACGGACATCGTCCTCGCAGTGGCAGATACACGTGTAACAACACCTGCACAGGATCGGTACATCCGAACATCACACCTGTGGGACAGGTACAGGATGGCAACAAAAACTGCCCGAGTTACACCAGGAACGCACAATCCCTCCATCAGTGCTCAAACTGTCTGCAATAGGCTGTGAGAGGCTGGGTTGAGGGCTTGTAGGCCTGTTGTAAGGCAGGTTGTCACCAGACATCACCGGCAACATCGTCGCCTATGGGCACAAACCCACCATTGCGGGACCAGACAGGACTGGCAAAAAGTGCTTTTCACTGACACGTCGTGGTTTTGTCTCACCAGGGGTGATGGTCGGATTTGCGTTTATCGTCAAAGGAATGAGCGTTACACCGAGGCCTGTACTCTGGAGCGGGATCGATTTAGAGGGGGTAGGTCCGTCAGGTTCTGGGGCAGTGTCTCACAGCATCATCGGACTGAGCTTGTTGTCATTGCAGGCAATCTCAACACTGTGCGTTACAGGGAAGACATCCTCCTCCCTCATGTGGTACCCTTCCTGCAGGCTCATCCTGACATGACCCTCCAGCATGACAATGCCACCAGCCATACTGCTCATTCTGTGTGTGATTTCCTGCAAGACAGGAATGTCAGTGTTCTGCCATGGCCAGCGAAGAGCCCGGATCTCAATCCCATTGAGCACGTCTGGGACCTGTTGGATCGGAGGGTAAGAGCTAGGGCCATTCCCCCCCAGAAATGTCCGGGAACTTGCAGGTGCCTTTGTGGAAGAGTGGGGTAACATTTCACAGCAAGAAATGGTAAATCTGGTGCAGTCCATGAGGAGGAGATGCACTGTAGTCCTTAATGCATTTGGTGGCCACACCAGATACTGACTTGTCACGAACCGGCTCAAAGCCCGTAACAAAAGGGAGACAACGTGGGGAAAAGGAGTAACAAAATATGTATTTATTAACTAAAGTAACTAAGTATAATATACAATGGTGTGTGTAATCAGTAATCAGTAGTGTAAGTGAGTGTTTTGCATGCATGAATGTGATAATGCAGGGTGTTGAAAGATGCTAAAACAAACAACCAAAAAACCACCAAGAAACACAAACAAATCTATCAAGGTGTCTGCCTGGAGAGAGTCTCTCCATGAATGGGGAAGTGGTGTATTTATCCTGGGAGACACCGGGCCCAGGTGTCTCCCATGTAGCTGACGACCCTCCCAACTCCGCCCACCGACATCCTAATAAGGAAACAAGAACAAAGAGAGAATACGGCAGACAGAGTGGGAGGGTCGTCACATTCCCCCCCATAAAACCGGGGACCAACAAGGACCCCGGAACAACATACCAGCCTCTGCGTCCCAAATTGATGAGGGGTTACGTGCACACTTCCAATTTGCCCCAGCCAACCTCCTCCTCCCCAGACCTCAGCAACCTTAGTGCATAGGAAGCAACATTTAAGAGGAAAGAAGTCTCCCCAGACCTCCGCAACCTTAGTGCATAGGAAGCAACATTTAAGAGGAAAGACTCCCCAGACCTCAGCAACCTTAGTGCATAGGAAGCAACATTTAAGATGAAAGAAGACTCCCCAGACCTCAGCAACCTTAGTGCATAGGAAGCAACATTTAAGAGGAAAGACTCCCCAGACCTCAGCAACCTTAGTGCATAGGAAGCAACTTTTAAGAGGAAAGACTCCCCAGACCTCAGCAACCTTAATGCATAGGAAGCAACATTTAAGAGAAAAGAAGAATACAAGACCAGGAGGGAACAGAGAGGAAAGACAGAACCAGACAATACAACCATTCAAGAACAGGGCGCACGAGACCACCTCAGCTACAAACTCCAACGAAAAGAACAAGGTCCTTAATTTTTTAACAACTCCCAACGATTCATAGCCACTTCCCAACGTAACAGACTACTCATTTCAATCAACCCTGCAATATACCATCGTCAGGACCAGGCACATCTTCCTCCTCATGCACAGATCTAGCATGATAAGAACCCAAGGAAACAACGGTATCAGCCAAAATAACAGGTTTACCGTCCTCTGTAGACTCCCACTGTTCAATCTCAGAGGAACGTGCATAATAGGGTTTTAACAAATTTACATGGCACAGCTGGTGTGCTTTCCTCCGTTCTGGAGTTGCAACTAGGTAATTTTGCTCAGTGTACTGACGCACCACTGTATATGGACCTTGAAACTTGGCTTGAAAAGGAGAACCAACAATTGGCAGCAGAGCAAGAACCTGATCACCCGGATTAAACTGACGAGGCTCAGTTCGGCGATCAAATATGCCCTTCAACCTCTCCTGTGAAGATGATAACTTCTCTTTAACCATTTCTCCCTTTTTAGAACGAGGCAAAGGACCCACACAGTCAATGATCAGATACTCAAAAGGTTGGCTGAGTACAGGAATAGGAAACAGTGGTACCGGCTTAATAGCTTGATTAGGTTTACCAGTTAATTGACAGGTATGACAAGTTTTGATGAAATCAGAGACATCCCTCTTTAATCCAGGCCAAAAGAAATGTCTTAATATGCGATGGTATGTTTTCCTCACACCCATATGTCCAGCAACATCATTGTGAGAAGTTGTCAACACCAACTCACAAAGCTTTACTGGTACCACAACCTGACTAATCGCCTCCCCCAGAAAACAACTACCATGAGACACCCACTTTCTCATCAGGACATCCTCTTGGAGAAAATAGCCATGGGCGACATCTCCCAACTGTTCCACAGGCACAATTTGGTCACGCAACTCTTCTAATGTGGGATCAGTCTGTTGCGCATTGATTAGATCTGAGTGGGTAACAGATAACGGAATAACAGGGAAAGCAGTGGCATACTTCTTTGTGGTATTCTCATTATTCGGCACAGTGACCAGTTCGCCGCGGCTCATAGAATGCGTCACTGCACACGCACTGAACATCTCTGGGGAGCTCTGTACACTCTCATCAGGAATCTCAACAACTGACGGCTTTATGGAAACAACTAGAGATGGAACCTCGACAGGCCATACACGATCACCAGCCAAGTTATTCCCAAGAATAACGTCAATACCCTCAATAGGCAACGAAGGACGCACCCCCACAACAACCTCACCTTTTACCAGCCCACAATCCAACATCAGTTTATGCAATGGAACTGACAGTGTTCAAACCTATTCCCCTAATTAGAACACTATTTCCTGAATCAGTCTCAGCAGAAAAGGGTAACACAGACTCCAACACAAATGATTCAGAGGCACCTGTGTCTCTCAGGATCTTCACTGGCACTAGGTCCTTTCTTCCTAACCTAGACACAAAACCTTCCGTAATGAAAGGTAAATAGTTTGGATCAATATGGACTTTCACATGCTCCTGGGTCAGAGGCAATGAGTCATGAGTGAACTGATGTGGAACAGGCACAGCTAACGCGGTAGGCTTAGATTTAGCGTAAGCACCCTTTGACCTGAGATGTGGACATTCGTTTTTCCAATGACCTGAATCGTGACAGTAGTGACACTCTTGCCCAAAGTTAGCTTTATCACGGGAGTCAGGCTCAACCCTAGTTGAATAGGACTCTGCCCATGAACCATAGTATCTCGGTGAGCGAAGCCCAAATCTATCCGAACGCCCCCACTCATTCCGAATACAGGGCTCTGCAAAGACACTTTTGTGAGTCAACACATACTCATCCGCCAAAACCGCAGCTTCAGCGACATTCTTTACTTTTCGTTCGTTAATATACGTGGCAATACGATCAGGGATTGTGTCTTTAAATTGCTCTAACATAATCAGATCACACAGCCTTTGGAAAGTCACAACTGCAGAGGCGGAACACCAGCGATTAAACTGTAAAGATAATTGTCGTGCAAACTCAACATGAGTCTGTTTATCATCCCTTTTTAAAGTTCTAAATCGTTGGCGGTAAGCCTCAGGGACCAATTCATAAATCTGTAACACAGCCGTTTTAACCTTGTCATAACTGGCACTGTCGTGTACACTAAGAGCTGAATATGCTTCCTGCGCTTTACCAGTCAGCACACACTGCAACATTAAGGTGCGGTCAGAATCAGGCCAACTCCTAGCGTCAGCAACACGCTCAAACAACGAAAAGAATGTCTCAGGGTCCTTTTCATTAAACTGAGGCATTAACCGTAAGTTCCCAACAATATCAAATGTGTCCGGGGCACGACCAAAAGAGGAACGACCCCTAGGTAAATCTGGGTCACCTTCCCAGAACAAACTCTCCCCTGAGATCTTTCCTTCCCTAACCAACTCTATCCGTTCTTGTTGCAACTTGATTTTAGCATACTCCATATCGAATTCCTTTTCATACTTTACACGATCATGCTGCTGCTGTAACAGAAGCAGTTTTTTCTGCTGTTCAAAAAGAAGACTACTAGGACTAACCGATGAAATGGCCATTGTAACGTTACGGGGAGATGACTCCTCAGCAGAGGCTAGCCCAGTAGTAACTTCAAGAATACCACTCTCCATCAGATTGGCCTTCAATATCAACCTAATAGAATTCTTTAGACGTTTATCACTAATTTCAACCTTGTAGTGTTCAGCGATTTTCAACAGCTGTTCTTTAGTACCTAATTCTAACAATTCCTCTGATGGAAAGCGAATGAACTCATCTACATAAGACGCCATAGTTACAACAAAAAAAAATTCTCGCTCTTCCCCTCTGCTGAGCACACCAGACCACAACCAGAGAAATGACAATCACACTGGGCACCACAGAAAAGAGATGTGAAACAGAGCTTCCCCAAAACCTATAATAATTCAACCCTAGTCTTCGTGCGGATTTGTGGTGGGTATTTACGCACTGTAGCCCGCTGGCAAGGAAATAAACCCCCCAGCACGCTGGCAGATTCCACCAAGCCACGGATGTGCCCCCGAGACAACTGCTCAGTCCACAGACACCACACAAAAATAACAAACATTAACCATGCCCAACATATTCCAAAAAGGAAACACGTCGCTAAGCCTATCAGGGGTAAAAGGCTATAGCTCCAGGTAGCAAGTTCCACTACCCTACCCAAATCTCCCACTGAGGAACACAGCCGATTACTCACCTCAGACCGATGTCCCAACAGAAAGTAGAACAAGAGTTTCCAGGCTGGGCAGGGCCCTGGAAACTAACCAATGTACTCTCTCCAAAGCAGCACACAAACCAAACAACAAAGGCAACCAATACTGGGCCTATCAAACTCAAACAAAATATGCAAACCAAACACGTACCTCCACGTTCTCCCAAACCAATACGTTCAATTATCCCGGACGAGCCCCCACTTGTCACGAACCGGCTCAAAGCCCGTAACAAAAGGGAGACAACGTGGGGAAAAGGAGTAACAAAATATATATTTATTAACTAAAGTAACTAAGTATAATATACAATGGTGTGTGTAATCAGTAGTGTAAGTGAGTGTTTTGCATGCATGAATGTGATAATGCAGGGTGTTGAAAGATGCTAAAACAAACAACCAAAAAACCACCAAGAAACACAAACAAATCTATCAAGGTGTCTGCCTGGAGAGAGTCTCTCCATGAATGGGGAAGTGGTGTATTTATCCTGGGAGACACCGGGCCCGGGTGTCTCCCATGTAGCTGACGACCCTCCCAACTCCGCCCACCGACATCCTAATAAGGAAACAAGAACAAAGAGAGAATACGGCAGACAGAGTGGGAGGGTCGTCACACTGTTACTTTTGATTTTGACTCCCCCCTTTGTTCAGGGACACATTATTACATTTCTGTTAGTCACATGTCTGTGGAACTTGTTCAGTTTATGTCTCAGTTGTTGAATCTTGTTATGTTCATACAGATATGTACACGTTAAGTTTGCTGAAAATAAACGCAGTTGACAGTGAGAGGACGTTTCTTTTTTTGCTGAGTTTACATGATTTCATGTGTTATTTCATAGTTTTGGTGTCTTCACTATTATTCTACAATGTAGAAAATAGTAAAAAATAAAGAAAAACCTTTAAATGAGTAGGTGTGCCCAAACTTTTGACAGGTACTGTATATACAGTATACACATCCAAGAAAGAATATGTGATCTAATCAAACTATTTGCGATGCTTTTGTCTACACTTTTGACAGATTTATTTATCCACAAGAGTTTACAGATTTGTTTTAATGGTCAATAAGAGCTATATGTTGTCTGTCTTGTATGAATAACATGTTGTGTGTGTCGGTGTGTTCAACAGAAAGGGAAAGTAAAGGAGGCAGCACAGCGGTATCAGTACGCCCTCAAAAAGTTCCCCCGTGAAGGCTTCAGTGAGGACCTCAAGACTTTCAGGGAGCAGAAAGTGTCCATCTTACTCAATCTGTCCCGATGTCGGAGGAAACTGAACGTGAGTTGGTGGGCTCTGACCATGGATCCATCCCAAATGGCAACCTATTCCCAATATAGTGCACTACTTTTGACCTGGGCCCAGGTGCACTATATACGGAATAGGGTGCCATTTGAGACACAACCATGTATAGTATATTATCAATACATGCATTCCAGAGTAATACATAGTAGTAACTAATAGTAACAGTACTGGATATTACCTCTATTGTCCTCAGTATCTGACTCATGGAGGTAACAAAATCAAATCAAATCAAATACAGTACTGGATAGTACCTCTATTTTCCTCAGTATCTGACTCATGGATGTAACAGTACTGGATAGTACCTCAGTATCTGACTCATAGATGTAACAGTACTGGATAGTACCTCTATTGTCCTCGGTATCTGACTCATGGATGTAACAGTACTGGATAGTACCTCAGTATCTGACTCATGGATGTAACAGTACTGGATAGTACCTCTATTGTCCTCTGTATCTGACTCATGGATCACTTGTTATTACATTCAGGACTTTGGGATGGCTGAGGAGTTTGCTACAAAGGCACTTGAATTGAAACCAAAATCATACGAAGCGTACTATGCCAGAGCCCGCGCCAAGCGTAGCAGCAGGTAACTTTCTATTTACATCCCTGCTTCCCTTCCACTGTAGAATAGTTGACATATTCTGCTCTGATCTCATATTTTTCAGTCTCTCATAAGATTTTCCTCCTTTTTTGTGACCAATTGTTTTTTCCTTAGTTTATACATTTTCACAGCAGTGTTTTATAAAATAAATAAAATAATAAAAAAACACTTCATGTAAGAATACAAACCTCACCTCAGTTCCAACCCTGTTGCATTTTCCCACTCCTACCTGTCTCTGCAGGCAGTTCCCTGAGGCCTTGGAGGACCTGAATGAAGCAATGAAGCAGAGCCCCAACCACCCTGAGATCCAGCGCCTCCTGCAGCGGGTAGAGGAGGAGTGTCGACAGCTTACCCAGGAGGAGGAGGACGCACAGAAGCTGGAGCCTCCCCCATCTCCTCCCCCCTCGCCTCCCCCATACGAGGGGGAGGAGGAGGAGATGTCCCTGTCCTCCCTCCCACTCCCCCTGGAGCTCCCCCCTCCCCCGGAGCCTCGGCTGGAGGACATGGAGCCGGTCCAGGATCTGTTTGAGGACGAGGACTATCTGGTGCAGGAGGCCATGTCTATGGGGAGTATGGGTTCTATGGGTCTGGCCCTCGAGAGGGAGCTCTGCTCCAACCCCTCCAGCCTGCCTATCATCCAGAGCCCCCCTCTTTCTCCAACCATCCACCAGCACCCCTACCACCAGGACCAGGCATTCCTGTCGGGGGGCTCCCCCATGGGCCAGGCTTACGTCTACGACCAACCCAGCCCCACCTCCATGTCCTCTCCCGGCATCCAGAACTACCAGCTGCCGTCGCCCCCCTCTCTCTCCCCCACGCACCACAACTCCCACTACCGACACAGCCCTCCACAGACCTCCCCGGTGCACCAGACCACCTACCGCTTCAGCCCCCCGCCCAATGGAGGAGGGGGACAAGGGATGGACCACGGATACCAGAGCCCCCCGCTATCCCCTCTGCGTCGGGGTGGGGTACAGAGCCAGTACAGAGCCAGTCCCCCGGTGGAGAGTGTGTGTCTGTACAGGTCCCAGTCAGGGTCTCCGGTGCGCTACCAGCAGGAGCAGCCTACCCTTTCAAAGATGAGCAGCCAGAGGTCCTTCCAGCAGAGCTCACAGCCTTCCCTGCACCACCAGGCCTCCCTGCACCACCAGGCCTCTCTGCACCACGACACCCTCCAGACCCACCAGCACCACCAGGCCCAACTGAACCACCAGGTCTCCCAACAGCACCACCAGGCCCAACTACAGCACCAGGCCTCCCAACACCACCAGGACTCCCTGCATCACCAGACTCAACAGCACCACCAGGCCCAGGGCCTGCGCCTCCAGCCCTCCATGGCCCAGATTGTTCGCACCAACCAGCCCAGCAACACATACGGCCAGATGGGCCACCCCATGCGTTACCAGGGGGCCTCCATGGACGTGCCGATGGAGAGCCAGAGCCGGTTGATGTACCAGCCCTCCCTGGATGGTCGCTCCATGCCCCAGTCCAGCCTCTCAGCTGGGGCCCTCTGTCAGCACGTGGGCCGAGGAGGGGTCATAGAGGGCCTGATGAAGGACGAGCTACCCCAGCGCCCCTCCTCTGCCTACCGTGCCAGCAGTGGGGGAGGACAAGGGGGCCAGCTCCAGGGGGCTGTCCGCTATAGCCAGACCCCCCAGATTAGCCGCAGCCAGTCAGCCGCCTACTACCCTGGTGCCAAGCACGAGCTGGAGCGCCAAAACAGTGCCATGCCCCAGTGCCAGCTCGGATCACCAGAGATCGGCCACATGGTGAGGCGGCCCGTCAGTGCCACTACCACGGAGATCAAACCGCACATTTCCACTCCCCGGCCCCTCATCCACTCCCAGAGCGTGGGCCTCCGCTTCTCCCCTTCCAGCAACAACATCCCCACAGGGGGCTCTAGCTGTAATCTAGCCCCAGGCTTCAGGCCTTCCTCCTCCATCCAGGGGATGGAGATCCCGCTGCAGGTGGCTTACGAGGGCTACGAAGGCTACGAGGGGTACGAGCGTTCCTGTAACGACGACATCTCCCCAAACTCGCCCTCCCAGGGCAGCGGTGGTGGGCTGTACCAGGGTGAGAGCACCCGCTCACGGACCACGCCCTTCATGGGCATCATAGACAAGACAGCACGGACTCACCAGACTCAATACCTGCAGCAGCCCTCGTCCCAGCGGCCCTGGGCTATGACCTCCATGGACTCTGGCATCAGCCCCACATCGCCCGGCCAACTGGTCCAGCATGGCTCGTCCTACAGCCCCCCCACCTCGCTGGGGAACTTCGCTTACTACAACAAGACTAACAACGCCCAGAACGGACAACTCCTGGAGGAAGACTACTACCCCCAGCAGCCCCAGCATCAGCAGTCCTCCCTGGGCAAGCTGGCCAACGGAGCCTCCCGGGGTGGAGGAGGGGACATCCTGGAGCGGGTGAGCCAGGTGCCCACCTATCCAGACGTGAAGGTGGCCAGGACTCTGCCCGTAGCTCAGGCCTACCAGGACAACATGTACCGACAGCTCTCTCGTGATATGTCCCGTGACTCTAGGCAGGGCCCCACCTCCCCCATCAAACCAAAGAGACCTTTCGTGGAGTCGAATGTGTGAATGTACCGTCCACGGCCGGACTGGGCGTGTGAGTGGGAGGGGAGGAAGAGAGGGGCGAAACGGAGGGGAGGAAGGGAGGGGAGGGGGGGATGTTGAGTTAAGGCTGCTGACCTTGTATGACATTGATGAAGAACACATGATACATAGACAGATTACAGCCCCGCTCACACAGAGAGCAGTCTGCAACAGGCCCTGCTTACACAGAGAGCAGTCTATAACAGGCCCCACTCACACAGAGAGTAGTCTACAACAGGCCCCACTCACACAGAGATCAGTCTACAACAGGCCCCACTCACACAGAGAGCAGTCTACAACAGGCCCCACTCACACAGTGAGCAGTCTACAACAGGCCCCACTCACACAGACAGAAGTCTACAACAGAACCCACTCTCACAGACAGTAGTCTACAACAGAACCCACTCACACAGAGAGCAGTCTACAACAGAACCCACTCACACAGAGATCAGTCTACAACAGGCCCCACTCACACAGAGAGCAGTCTACAATAGGCCCCACTCACACAGTGAGCAGTCTACAATAGGCACACACTGGGGGTAGTAGTCTAGTCATACAGTACATAGATACTAACACACTGGGGGTAGTCCTGATCAAACACAGGGTCAGAGTCCCTAACACTTCCAGGGGGAGGGAGTGGGAGTGAAACTGAGGGCCCTTACCTTACTGTACCTGTGGATTCTCTATCCATCTACCATATGCTATCTTTAAAATACGACTTATGCTCTTATTCAAGGTTGCTAGACTCTCTGTAATACAATATTAATATGTTCACTACTGTAAATGGGTCAGAAATTACAACGTGAGTGTGCATAGAGAAATTATTATATTTATTATTAAGTTATATAATGTAAATACATATAAAAACATGAATGACTTTCTTTGTGTTCTTTCTGTTTTTAATTGTTTTTTAGCCTTCTGTCCATGTGCTGTCCTTAATAAGTCCTTGCTCCCATCGAGCGCTTTTTCAGCTATACAGCCAGTTGAAACTCGTCCAAAACACTCAATCATCCACGAACTAGGCCGGAGATATCTTTAGTCGATTTAAGGATGAAAAGTGTAAAACTGCAACACAAAAAGTCACAGCATACAAAACACACACATACCAAGTAGCTAGCATGTAGCTAGCTACATTCATTTCAATAGGAACGGCTAATCCGGTTTAGGCTAGTGACAATATATCTGTAAAAGTAACACAAACGTATGCTATGTAAGTGTTAATAAAACAACCAGGAATGTTAATACTTACAGATGATACCAACTGAAGGGCTGTAAAGGACAGGATGACGGTGGATAGAACAGTATATCGTGGTTAGACTGAACACTAAACAGCAGTAAACAAAAAAATCATTAATTTCATATGAATGGCACTTCTTCTGCAATACAAAGACCATTAGGTGGGAGCAAAGGCAATACATGCTTAATGTTGTCCATGATGTAACAACATGGTTTCAGAATCAACTAGGACAGGGAATGAGGGACATTTAGAAACTTTGAATTACTCACATGTGAAAGGATATTTTCCTAGTTTCTAAATATTAGCTTTGTCATGTTATATTTTTGATATTTTAATTTAACTTTTTATTACGTTTAATTTATTCATAAATGTCTGCACTAAATGCCTGTGAAGTTCTTAACTTAAGGTGCACTTTATGTATTTTTGTTACTTTATCGTTATTGAATGTTATTGATTTTGTAGAAATGGAGGTCAGGTGGGGCTTCTGACCAATGATACTGGATTATTACTGATTACTCATTGTCGTAGGAACTCTGATCTACAAAGCAAAGTAATGAATGACAATATAAAGTGCAAACAATGTTTTTAAATGTCTGAAGATGTATAGACTTTATAGCACATTGTAACAGCTGCATATACTGGCCATCCCCCTCAACCCAACCCCAGATCCCTTCATAGACAGACAGATCTCATACGCAAGTGGCTTGTGTTCTTTTTTTATCCTTACCACGAGTGAAAATGCTCCTCTTTTGCAGTTTCCTTATATCTACTATTCAATTCAATCACAGTGTGTGGAACCTATTGACTGACAGTCAATCAGATGGTCCCAAATCCAGTGACAAAGCACTTAACTTCAGTGTCAAGGGAAAGTCCTGGAGAGAGAAATGTAAAGATTGTATTCATGACTAACATATTTTTATATTTGCCAGGTGAGAGTATAAAAACAATGGGTGTGTGAATGTACTTCAGTCAGATTGAATGCTCAGTCAGTTGCCACTGCTTCATGGACAGCTTCCATTTTGATCTTGTCTGCTATTCAAATGGCTGAATAAAATGATTCAAATGGTTCCCTACCCACAGGATAGCTCATTTGGACAACTTTAAGACCATACTGTATGTGTGAGGAATTGTACTATTCTTTCAAAAAGGACTTTAAAAGGACTTTTGAGGCGTTTTGTTTTCAAACTTTTTATGTAAATTAGTTGACTGTAAAATGTAAATTAGTTGGCTGTAAACATTCAGATGCATGTTTTATTATTTGTCCTGATCTCAAACAGAAACACATACAGTATACACAGTGTCCTGAATCTGGTCTGGGATCTATGATATACATCTGGGATATACATCTGGTCTGGGTTCTGTGATAGACATCTGGGATATACATCAGGGATATACATCTGGCCTGGAATCTGTGATGGACATCTGGTCTGGGTTCTGTGATAGACATCTGGGATATACATCTGGTCTGGGTTCTGTGATAGACATCTGGGATGGACATCTGGTCTGGGTTCTGTGATAGACATCTGGGATATACATCTGGTCTGGGATCTTTGATAGACATCTGGGATATACATCTGGTCTGGGATCTATGATAGACATCTGGGATATACATTTGGTCTGGGATCTTTGATAGACATCTGGGATATACATCTGGTCTGGGATCTTTGATAGACATCTGGGATATACATCTGGTCTGGGATCTATGATAGACATCTGGGATATACATTTGGTCTGGGATCTATGATAGACATCTGGGATATACATCTGGTCTGGGATCTTTGATTGACATCTGGGATATACATCTGGTCTGGGTTCTGTGATAGACATCTGGGATATACATCAGGGATATACATCTGGCCTGGAATCTGTGATATTCATCTGGTCTGGGATCTGTTATAGACATCTGGGATATACATCTGGGATATACATCTGGTCTGGGACAGACATCTGGGATATACAGTACCAGTCAAAAGTTTGGACACACCTACTCATTCAAGGGTTTTTCTTTATTTTTACTATTTTCTACATTGTAGGATAGTAGTGAAGACACCAAAACTATGAAATAACACATATGAAATCATGTAGTAACCAAAAAAGTGTTAAACAAATCAAAAAATATATATATTTTCCGATTCTTCAAAGTAGACACCCTTTGCCTTGATGACAGCTTTGCACACTCTTGACGTTCTCTCAACCAGCTTCACTTGGAATGCTTTTCCTACAGTCTTGAAGGAGTTCCCACATATGCTGAGCACTTATTGGCTGCTTTTCCTTCACTTTGCGGTCCAACTCATCCCAAACCATCTCAATTTGGTTGAGGTCGGGTGATTGTGGAGGCCAGGTCATCTGATGCAGCACTCCATCACTCTCCTTATTGGTCAAATAGCCTTTACACAGCCTGGGGGTGTGTTGGGTCATTGTCCTGTTGAATAAAAAAATGATAGTCCCACTAAGCGCAAACCAGATGGGACGGTGTATCGCTGCAGAATGCTGTGGTAGCCATGCTGGTTAAGTGTGCCTTGAATTCTAAATAAATAACTGACAGTGTTACCAGCAAAGAACCACCACTCCATAACACCTCCTTCTCCATGCTTCATGGTGGGAACCATACCTTCGGCGATCATCCGTTCACCTACTCTGCGTCTCACAAAGACACGGCGGTTGGAACCAAAAACAAAACTTTGGACATCAGACCAAAGGACAGACTTCCACCGGTCTAATGTCTATTGCTCGTGTTTCTTGGCCCAAGAAAGTCTCTTCTTCTTATTGGTGCCCTTTAGTAGTGGTTTCTTTGCAGTAATTCGACCATGAAGGCCTGATTCACGAAGTCTCTTGTGAACAGTTGAGATGTTGAGATATGTGTGTTACTTGAGCTCTGTAAAGCATTTATTTGGGCTGCAATTTCTGAGGCTGGTAACTCTAATGAACTTGTCCTCTGCAGCAGAGGTAACTCTGGGTCTTCCTTTCCTGTGGCGGTCCTCATGAGAGCCAGTTTCATCATCACACTTGAAGGTTTGCGACTGCACTTTAAATTCTTAGGGCTGAGATCCCGGTAACGGGATCGATATGACAACAGCCAGTGAAAGTGCAGGGCGCCAAATTCAAAAAACAGAAATCTCATAATTTAAATTCCTCAGACATACATGTGTCTTATACCATTTTAAAGGTAATCTTGTTGTTAATCACGCCAAAGTGTCCGATTTCAAATATGCTTTTCAGCGAAAGCACCACAAACGATTATGTTAGGTCACACCAAACCACAATAAGCACAGCCATTTTTCCAGCCAAAGATAGGAGTCACAAAAAGCACAAATAGAGATAAAATGAATCACTAACCTTTGATGATCTTCATCAGATGACACTCATAGGACTTCATGTTACACAATACATGTATGTTTTGTTTGATAAAGTTCATATTTATATAAAAAAATCTGAGTTTACATTGGCGCGTTACATTCACTAGTTCCATAAACATCCAGTGATTTTGCATAGCCACATCGTTTCAACAGAAATACTCATCATAAATGTAGATGATAATACAAGTTATACACATGGAATAATAGATATACCTCTCCTTAATGCAACTGCTGTGTCAGATTTCAAAAAAACTTTACGGAAAAAGCAAACCATGCAATAAGCTGAGACGGCGCTCAAAACAATAGTCAAATTAGCCACCATGTTGGAGTCAACAGAAACCAGAAATTACATGATAAATGTTTCCTTACCTTTGATGATCTTCATCAGAATGCACTCCCAGGAATCCCAGGTCCACAATAAATGCTTGATTTGTTCGATAATGTCCGTTATTTATGTCCAATTAGCTATTTTTGTTAGCGCGTTTGGTAAACAATTCCAAAGTCACGAAGCGCGTTCCCTAAAAGCTGACTAAATCTCCAAAAGTTCAGTAACAGTCAGTAGAAACATGTCAAACGATGTATTGAATCAGTCTTTAGAATGTTGTTAACATAAATCTTGAATAACGTTCCAACCTGAGAATTACATTGACTTCAGATGAGCGATGGAACAGAGGTCCTCCTCATGTGAACGCGCATGGTCAAAGAATGGGCAGGTCATGGCAGACCTGACTAATTCCTCTCTCATTCACCCCCCCTTCACAGTAGAGGCATCAGACAAAGTTCTACAGACTGTTGACATCTAGTGGAAGCCGTAGGAAGTGAATACTCATTCATATCTCGCTGTGATTTCAATGTGATCTTGGTTGAAACTCGACCAGCCTCAGAATTTCCACTTCCTGTTTGGATTTTTTTCTCAGGTTTTTTCCTGCCATATGAGTTCTGTTATACTCACAGACATAATTCAAACAGTTTTAGAAACTTCAGAGTGTTTTCTATCCAATAGTAATAATACTATGCATATATTAGCAACTATGACTGAGGAGCATGCCGTTTACTCTGGGCACCTATGTGCACCTTTCATCCAAGCTACTCAATACTGCCCCTTCAGCCACAAGAAGTTAAGAAACTTTCAAAGTTCTTGACATTTTCCGGATTGACTGACATTCATTTGAAATGCATTCCAGGTGACGACCTCATGAAGCTGGTTGAGAGAATTCCAAGAGTGTGCAAAGCTGTCATCAAGGCAAAGGGTGGCTTTGAAGAATCTCAAATATAAAATATATTTTGATTTGTTTAACCCTTTTTTGGTTACTACATGATTCCATATGTGCTATTTCATAGTTTTGATGTCTTCACTATTATTCTACAATGTAGAAAATTGTACAAATAAAGAAAAACCCTTGAATGAGTAGGTGTGTCCAAACTTTTGACTGGTACTGTACATCTGGGATATACATCTGGTCTGGGATAGACATCTGGGATATACATCTGGTCTGGGATAGACATCTGGGATATACATCTGGTCTGGGATAGACATCTGGGATATACATCTGGTCTGGGATAGACATGTGGGATAGACATCTGGGATATACATCTGGGATTGACATTTGGGATAGACATGTGGGATAGACATCTGGGATAGACATCTGGTCTGGGATAGACATGTGGGATATACATCTGGTCTGGGATATACATCTGGTCTGGGATAGACATGTGGGATAGACATCTGGGATATACATCTGGGATTGACATTTGGGATAGACATGTGGGATAGACATCTGGGATATACATTTAGGATAGACATGTGGGATAGACATCTGGGATGTACATCTGGGATAGACATTTAGGATAGACATGTGGGATAGACATGTGGGATAGACATCTAAGATATACATCTGGTCTGGGATAGACATCTGGGATATACATCTGGTCTGGGATAGACATGTGGGATAGACATCTGGGATATACATCTGGGATATACATCTGGGAAATACATGTGGGATAGACATCTGGGATAGACATCTGGGATAGAGAGACATCTGGGATATACATCTGGTCTGGGATAGACATCTGGGATGTACATCTGGGATTGACATTTGGGATAGACATCTGGGATGTACATCTGGTCTGGGATAGACATTTGGGATATACATCTGGTCTGGGATAGACATCTGGGATGTACATCTGGGATTGACATTTAGGATAGACATGTGGGATAGACATCTGGGATGTACATCTGGGATAGACATCTGGGATAGACATCTGGGATATACATCTGGTCTGGGATAGACATGTGGGATAGACATCTGGTCTGGGATAGACATCTGGGATATACATCTGGTCTGGGATAGACATCTGGTCTGGGATAGACATCTGGGCAAGACATCTGGAATAGACATGTGGGATAGACATGTGAGATAGACATCTGGTCTGGGATAGACATTTGGGATATACATCTGGTCTGGTATAGACATCTGGGATATACATCTGGGATAGACATCTGGTCTGGGATAGACATTTGGGATATACATCTGGCCTGGTATAGACATCTGGGATGTACATCTGGGATAGACATTTGGGATATACATCTGGTCTGGGATAGACATTTGGGATATACATCTGGCCTGGTATAGACATCTGGGATAGACATGTGGGATATGCATATGGTCTGGGATAGACATGTGGGATAGACATGTGAGATATACATCTGGTCTGGGATAGACATGTGGGATATACATGTGGGATAGAGTAATGAAGCTGTATCCTTTCCACCAAACCTCCAACCAGACAAAACGCAAAACTCTGAAGCGTTCTAGTTTATTATTTTATTTAATTTAAATGTATTTGCTTGCTGAGCAGAGTTCTTTAGTCTGTAAATGTGAGCTTGCAGAGCGCTGTGATGAAATATTAATTAAAAACTAAAAGAATGTGTTTTTATCTCATGATAACTGATTGTAATCTGTACAGTCAACCCTATGTATTGAATAATAGCATATTTATAAATGGTTACCAACTGAAAAACATCCTGCATGTCATTTATTTGCTTTGGTCTTTCAGGTGAATGATATGAATAGCTGCATACAGTATTCTGACATTTTTATTGTCAGGGCATTTCTTATTTAGTGTTACTTATTAACTTGCCAAGCAAGCATAAACTACTAGTCTGTAGCTGGGTACAGCAAACTACTTGAGATGAACAATGACTCATGAATTGATTAGGTTTAACCAGAAGGTGGAACTATTTCCCTATAGTTCAAGTTTTATCACATGCACAAACAGGTACAGTGAAATGCTTAACTTGCAAGCTCTACCCAACTGCAGTAATCAATATCAAAATAGTATAACTAATTTTAAAAGATATAATACAGAAAAAAACGAGAAATAAGAGAGGAAGCCATAATAACATATCATTTGTCAATCACTCAATTTCGTAAGGCAGCATTGTAACTAAACAAAGTGAGATTTTGCATACATATTTGGGAGGGATGGAGGGAGACAGTTACACTGCTGGTTACATAGCTGGAAATAGACACAGTATAAGGTAAGAGATAAAGAAAACATTTGGCCTATATCATGCATACTTAAGAAACACGATTACATATTATGTAAACGGGAACGATACACTCTTCAATCATCAGCAGAAAAATTGCCATTCTGCTTTTGCCTAATTCGCTCGATAACAATATGGAAAAAGGGTTTATCTTGCTGCGCAACAATTTCTTGGCCTACTTTTGAGGCCTTGTGGTTAGATTTTGGTCATTGGGCTAGAAATTTCAGCTCCACCTGGCAACCCTGGCCACCCAGACAACTGCAACTCCTATTGGTTGAGAAAGTACACTACATTACCAAAAGTATGTGGACACCTGCTCGTCGAACATCTCATTCCAAAATCACGGCCATTAATATCGAGTTGGTCCCCCCTTTGCTGCTATGACAACCTCCACTCCTCTGGGAAGGCTTTCCACTAGATGTTGAAACTTTGCTGCGGGACTTGCCTTCATTCAGCCACAAGAGCATTAGTGAGGTCAGGCAATGATGTTGGGCGATTAGGCCTGGCTCGCCGTCAGGGTTTCAATTCTTAAATTGGAAACTTAAATCCGTTTTACCTCATTTCTACCAGCATGTTAAATGTGCAAACAGAGGGAAAAGACCACTACAGTCCCTGTGCCCCAAAACACTAAGGTAACCTGCCTAAATGACTACTGACCCGAAGCACTCACGTCTGTAGCCATGAAGTGCTTTGAAAGTCATGGCTCACATCAACACCATTATCCCAGAAACCCTAGATCCACTCCATTTCCATACTGCCCCAACAGATCCACAGATGATGCAATCTCTATTGCACTCCACACTGCCCTTTCTCACCTGGACAAAAGGAACACCTATGTGAGAATGCTATTCAATGACTACAGCTCAGCGTTCAACACCATAGCACCCTCAAAGCTTCCATACGGGCCGCCCCAGGTGGTAAGGGTAGGTAACAACACATCTGCCACGCTGATCCTCAACACGGGGGCCCCTCAGGGGTGCGTGTTCAGTCCCCTCCTGTACTCCCTGTTCACTCATGACTGCACGGCCAGGCATGACTCCAACGCCATCATTAAGTTTGCTGATGACACAACAGTGGTAGGCCTGATCACCGATCCAGATGAGACAGCCTATAGGGAGGAGGTCAGAGACCTGGCCGTGTGGTGCAAGGACAACAACCTCTCCCTCCTTTTTTTTTGGTATTTTCTTAAAACTGCATTGTTGGTTCAGGGCTTGTAAGTAAGCATTTCACTGTAAGGTCTACACCATTTGTATTTGCATGTGACAAATAAGATTTGATATGATATTACCTAAGTCCAGGATGGACAAAGGGGTCGTTGTTGGGGCTCTGTTTCTGGACCCAAGGAAGGCTTTTGATACTGTTAACCATGAGGTTCTCATCACAAAATTGTCCAAGTTCAACTTTTTTCCCGATGCCTTAAGATGGATGAAATCATACCTTGAAGGCAGAACTCAGTGTGTCAGTGAGCAATGAGCTGTCTCCCACTCTTAGCTATGATGTGGGCGTTCCCCAAGGGTCAATACTGGGGCCCTTCCTGTTCAGCCTGTACATTAATGATCTGCCTTCTGTCTGTACTGGGTCTGAAGTTCAAATTTATGCAGATGATATAGTGATATACAGTATGTGCATGCAAAGAGCAAACAACAAGCTGCACGAGAACTCACTACTGTAATGGTCCAGGTGACAAAGTGGCTCAGTGACTCATGTTTGCATCTCAATGTGAAAAAACTGTCTGCATGTTCTTCACAAAGAGGGCAACTGATGCTACTGAGCCAGATGTCTATGTGTCAGGGGAGAAGCTCCAGGTGGTATCTGATTTTAAGTACCTTGGCATCATACTTGATTCCAACCTCTCTTTTAAAAAGCAGGTGAAAAAGGTAATTCAAATAACCAAATTCAACCTAGCTAATTTCGGATTTATACGAAATTGTTTAACTACAGAGGTAGCAAAACTGTACTTCAAATCTATGATACTCCCTCACTTAACATACTGCTTGACTAGTTGGACCCAACATTAAAATCCATTCAGTCTGTCTATGAACGGGCTCTCAAAGTGCTTGATAGGAAGCCAAATAGCCATCATCAAATCAAATCAAATCATATTTTGTTGGTCACATACACATGGTTAGCAGATGTTAATGCAAGTGTAGCGAAATGCTTGCGCTTCTAGTTCCGACCATGCAGTAATATCTAACAAGTAATCTAACAATTTCACAACAACTACCTTATACACACAAGTGTAAAGGAATGAATAAGAATATGTATATATAAATATATAGATGAGCGACGGCCGAACGGCATAGGCAAAATGCAATAGATGGTATAGAGTACAGTACATACATATGAGATGAGTAATGTAGGGTATGTAAACATTATATAAAGTGGCAGTGTTTAAAGTGACTACTGATACTTTTATTACATCAATTTTTCCATTATTAAAGTGGCTAGAGTTGAGTCAGTATGTTGGCAGCAGCCACTCAATGTTAGTGAAGGCTGTTTAACAGTCTGATGGCCTTGAGATAGAAGCTGTTTTCAATCTCTCGGTCCCCACTTTGATGCACCTGTACTGACCTCGCCTTCTGGATGATAACGGGGTGAACAGGCAGTGGCTCGGGTGGTTGTTGTCCTTGATGATCTTTTTGGCCTTCCTGTGACATTAGGTGGTGTAGGTGTCCTGGAGAGCAGGTAGTTTGCCCCCGGTGATGCGTTGTGCAGACCTCACCACCCTCTGGAGAGCCTTACGGTTATGGGCGGAGCAGTTGCCGTACCAGGTGGTGATACAGCCCGATAGGATGCTCTCAATTGTGCATCTGTAAAAGTTTGTGAGTGTTTTTGGTGACAAGCCGAATTTCTTCAGCCTCCTGAGGTTGAAGAGGCACTGCTGAACCTTCTTCACCACGCTGTCTGTGTGGGTGGACCAATTCAGTTTGTCCGTGATGTGTACGCCGAGGAACTTAAAACTTTCCACCCTCTCCAGTACTGTCCCGTCAATGTGAATGGGGGGTGCTCCCTCTGCTGTTTTCTGAAGTCAGCAATCATCTCCTTTGTTTTGTTAACATTGAGTATGAGGTTATTTTCCTGACACCACAATCTGAGGGCATTCACCTCCTCCCTGTAGGCCGTCTCGTCGTTGTTGGTAATAAAGCCTACCACTGTAGTGTCGTCTGCAAACTTGATGAACCGTAGGATAAATAAGGGGGCATATGAGCAGACAATGAAAGCTCTTACAATATTTGATGATTACATTTCTCTAAAACAGGTTATAGGCTACAGTAGAAGAGTCAGAAATGTAGGTGCAATTTAGAGGGGTAAATAGACCAAATTATTAGGGTGAGGCACATGGGCTACTAACATCTTACTACACAACATACACTTAGTATTACTTTCTTAGCTACAGTATACATGTCTCCCTGGCATATTACATAATTTATGAAGCAGCATACAATACATTTTTGGACTCACATTGTTCATGCTGTGCTCACTTGAACAAGAAGGTGGCGCTGCGGTCCTCCGAATTAACAGTTGTTTTGAGCGTGGCACAAATCATGCTTATTTGACAGCATGGCCAATGTTGAATGTTTATCATTTTCAATTTGGGAAAAAAAAACTTAATCCCAGATTTGGGACCACACAGCCACTGTCACTGATTTCTTCCAAACCACTCGTTGAATTTGCGATTTCCAACTTGTTGTGTAATGTTTATGTCCAATGGCCTATGAGCACTGATACGTTTTATCCATAATTTCTCTTCATTATTTATTTTCATATGAAAAGGATTAAAAAGGATTTGCCAGTAGATTGTCAATTTGATTAATGATGATGAATGCTAGCTAAAATTGTGAAAGTATGATGTTGACATGATCAGTCCAATAAAAGCTTCTGTATAACGTGGTTTGCTGTCATTTTATCTGTGGCCAATGACCTTGAGCCTTCTTGGATGGGCACTTCTATGGCAGCTGAAGGGCTAAAATGTTCAAGGTCTCCTTACACTTGGCAGTGACGTAATCCCCATTAGTGACAGAACACTGAGCCAATCACGGCGCAGCGCTCCATATGTTCTGCTGGCTTGCCCCACCACCACAGAAAGCACTGAGCTAGGCTGAAACACCTGCATTTTGGAGCTGCCTTACTCAAGAAAACAAAAAAGAGACCATAGCTGTGTTCGAATACTCATACTAACCACACAATTTGTGACATTAATTGACTATATAGTATGCTTATTGGTCATAGTATGGATATAGTTATTATTGCAAAAGTTCCCGGATGTCGTACTAAATTCACCAAAATACTAAGTATACACGCAGAGAACACTATTTCCGTACTTTTAGGGCCAATAATGCAATTCTTCAGTAAATGGGCGTGGCTTCACAACGTTTTCAGATTTGAAGAAAATGGCAGAAAATATGCAGCCGATGTCCGACGAGAGCAAATACAAATTCATTGAACTAACTAGTGGGAAATGTTAGGGAAATATTTAGCAATGTAATAAAGTAATTACTTTTTAAATAAGTTACGTTACATGTTGTGTTGGCTGACAATTTGTTAGCTACGCTATCCTTATGAAACGCATAGCATTACAGTAGTATGTGCCTGTATGTTAGCTAGTTACCTAATGTTCTGAATTTACAATCTGACAACGCTCTGGATTTACGAACGCCCAGAGTACACTCTGTTACTGCAGATTGAATTTACGAACACACCCGAAACCGTACATTTTTTTTGCTAGTCATTTGTTGTGTTAACAAGCTAGCAAGAGGTTGCATAGCAACAGCATCAATTTCCGTTAGACAGGAGCAGCTCTAGTATGCTCAACTGAAACGATACAGTTTGTTTACAGTATACTAAAATTAACTAATAGTATATAGTATGTAGTATATACTCATTAAGTATGTAGTATACAGTATGTTAGTATGGGTATTCGAAACACAGTCTATGTTGGTATGCAGCTTTATTAATTCAATGATATATATAATTTTTTATATACATTTTTTCATCCAAGGGATCCAACAATATGATATCCTTGGTAAAAATCTAAATGTAATGCTAGAATGCCAGCTAGCTACAGTATGAACTGTGGAATTAATTAAAATCATCATATGCAACGTATGTAATTTGACATTGCCCGAAGTCGTCCAAGTGACGAGTTCACGTACTAATTTTACGTAATACTGGAGCTCCGCTTTCCTGGCGGAGAAGATGGCGGCTCCTGGACCGGGGGAGTATTTTAGCGTCGGGAGCCATATCTCTTGTCTTACCTGCTTGGGCCAGCGTCTGCAGGGAGAAGTGGTGGCCTTCGACTACCAGTCCAAGATGTTGACTTTGAGTATCCTTTCTCCATTTTAGGATGCCATTGAATCATTGGCCTGTGTGCCTTCGGCGAGGGCCTGTCTGTAACCAACATATGTCAAATAGTTATCCGCGCAGGCGTAATTGTAGCTAGGCGAAATGCTTAGCTAGCTGTGTCCGACGTGAAATATTTTGATACAATTCATTACTTTTGTATTACATTTTGTTAATGTTGCTGGAGTTTTGCTCTGATCGCGTAGTTGTTGCTTACATGTGTTGTGAGCCAACGTAGAATTGCTGATCCTCGACTAGGATCACTATTTGGCAGAACCCATTATGGCATCATGGCAGATTCATTAACAGTATACAGTAATTGTTATTGGCTAGCGTGACAGTCTTGCTTACTAACTGACCAGCGCAGATGGTTTTGACATGCGATATACTGTCATTCTTATTGCCACCTAACTGATTGCAATGGTAGGTAAGTGACAATTAATTTCATTTCCTCAACGCTAACTAGCGACGTTCATTTGCTGTTAGTTAGCAGCTATCGTTAGCTTGCGTTTAGATAGCCAGCAAATTATAATTTATGGTACCATTTGACGCTGTTAAGAATATCAAGCATAAAGACAGTCTTAGTTATCAATCGGATTAACTAGCATGGCATGATTGACTTGTCAAAGTCAGTGGATGACCCAAGGGTACCTAGTTAACGTTAGTTAGCTAGTTAGCTAGATACGGTAGTATGATGAAACATGCCGGTTCTGTCACTGTACAGTAAAGCTAGCTAGCTAAAAGCGAATCTTATTGGTCAACTATATGGCTCTTCAATAAACCTTGGCCCAAGTAACTAGCTGAAAAAGCAATGGATTTCTCTCGTCAATCCACACTTTTGAGGGTGGGCGTAGGACCACCATATGCATGTGCTCCAATGACTGGTTGTCAGTAGCCCTTGATCATGACTCTCAGTTCCATTACATTACACTTAAGACGT
This sequence comes from Salvelinus namaycush, assembly GCF_016432855.1. Classification (NCBI taxonomy): domain Eukaryota; kingdom Metazoa; phylum Chordata; class Actinopteri; order Salmoniformes; family Salmonidae; genus Salvelinus; species Salvelinus namaycush. The sequence goes on from NC_052310.1 coordinate 78,342,392, forward strand.
TGGATGGAAGCGTCTCCTGTAGTAGTGGGTGGGGGTTGTTAAAATCTAACGCTCGGTCTGAACATTAAGATGCATAGCTTGCAGTGCAGTTTTGTATTTCTAGCGCGCATTTTCCGTACTTGAGGCACATGTGCTTCGCTTTTCAACTAGCAAAAAGCTTGGTAGTTGGAGTGTGTGTATTCGTTTGTATGCAACGGTAAAGCAACGTACGAGTAGAAAATATTGAGCTCATGCGGTGCTGACCTGTTGCACCCTCTACAACCACTGTGGTTATTATTTGACCCTGCTGGTCATCTATGAACGTTTGAACATCTTGAATAACAATCTTGCCTTAATACCATGTACTCTTATCTCCACCAGGCACAGCCAGATGAGGACTGGCCACCCCTCAGAGATGGGTTACTCTCTAGGTTTCTTCCTATGTTCCTGCCTTGCTAGGGTGTTTTTCCTAGCCACCGTGGTTCTACATCTACATTGTTTGGGGTTTTATGCTGGGTGTCTGTATAAGCAATGTGTGACATCTGCTGATGTGAAAAGGGCTTTATAAATACATTTGATTTGGTACACAGAACACACCACTGCCTAGTGCTGCACCCCCAAAGCACTGCGCCATTGACAATGAATGACTTCCGCTGGAACAGTTTGATGCATACGGTGGACATGAGGCGTAATGACCTTAACTTTAATATCAGAGAGAAATCATTTGAAAAATACAGGTTAAATTGATACTCACCTTGGTCGTGCCGAAGTGTAATGGAAGTGTAGTTTAGTCTGATGGAGGCTCCATATCTTTAACTGCTACAGTGTAGTTTGGTCGGATGGAGGCCCCATAGCTGTATGGATCTGCTGCAGTGTAGTTTGGTCGGATGGAGGCTCCATAGCTGTATGGATCTGCTGCAGTGTAGTTTGGTCGGATGGAGGCTCCATAGCTGTATGGATCTGCTGCAGTGTAGTTTGGTCGGATGGAGGCCCCATAGCTGTATGGATCTGCAACTGCTACAGTGTAGTTTGGTCGGATGGAGGCTCCATAGCTGTATGGATCTGCTGCAGTGTAGTTTGGTCGGATGGAGGCTCCATAGCTGTATGGATCTGCTGCAGTGTAGTTTGGTCGGATGGAGGCTCCATATCTTTAACTGCTACAGTGTAGTTTGGTCGGATGGAGGCTCCATAGCTGTATGGATCTGTAACTGCTGCAGTGTAGTTTAGTCGGATGGAGGCTCCATAGCTGTATGGATCTGCTGCAGTGTAGTTTGGTCGGATGGAGGCTCCATAGCTGTATGGATCTGCTGCAGTGTAGTTTGGTCGGATGGAGGCTCCATATCTTTAACTGCTACAGTGTAGTTTGGTCGGATGGAGGCTCCATAGCTGTATGGATCTGTAACTGCTGCAGTGTAGTTTAGTCGGATGGAGGCTCCATAGCTGTATGGATCTGCTGCAGTGTAGTTTGGTCGGATGGAGGCTCCATAGCTGTATGGATCTGCTGCAGTGTAGTTTGGTCGGATGGAGGCTCCATATCTTTAACTGCTACAGTGTAGTTTGGTCGGATGGAGGCTCCATAGCTGTATGGATCTGTAACTGCTGCAGTGTAGTTTAGTCGGATGGAGGCTCCATAGCTGTATGGATCTGTAACTGCTACAGTAAGTGTGTCTTTATTTGAAGGATTCTTTCTCGCTGATAAGACAAGGGCCATATGTTTAGAAAGCCATTTCGCAAGCAATGATTATTGATGTTTCTAAACGTTAAAGATGCACTATGCAGAAATCATTCCACCATTTCCTGGTTACGCAAATCGTAGTAGTGCCTCTAATTTTCGTTGGTGACAAAACAAGCAAGTATAGTGTAGAGTTGTTGTACCATCTAAACCGCTGTGAAAAATATTTTCCATAACCAAACATTTTGTATTTTCAGCCATTTGAAGCTGGTGTTCCAAACCAAAAGTAATAGACGTAAGAACAAAACTTAAGAACGTGCAGCATAGAAATGGTGCACATAGAACATATCTACTACCACTTAGACTTGCTTTCAATGAGTGACAGATCTTTAACTTATGTTTCTATGTGAATTTGTTCTGGTTGCCAAAAAAGTTACATATTGCAACTTTAAAACACAGCTTCGGGATTGTAGTTCACATAAGTCGTGGCCGAAGCTAATGGCTGAGAACTGTAGGGAGAAGGCAGAATGCTGCCTACAGTTTGAGCGCTAGGTTGTCACATGCATGCCGCTATTGCCATTTGAACTGTATTTTTTCTTCTCGTTATACTAGTCCACTGAGACTGAAGATGTTGTTTAGCACTCACAGAGCTTCTCAATTTAATTGTAGATTAAATTGTCAATGAATGGCAGTGGCCCCACCAGGAACAAAGCATGCAAACATGTAACCACAGTTGCAATTCTTTCTGTGTTGTGGTTAAAGCCATAACTGTAGTTGGATGTTTTGTAGATGAATAAATCACATTTTATTAGTCACATGCGCCGAATACAACAGGTGTAGATCTTACAGTGAAATGCTTACTTACAAGCCCCTAACCGACATTGCAGTTTAAAAAAATAGAGATAAAAGTAACAAGTAATTAAAGAGGAGCAGTAAAAATAACAATATATACAGGGGGGGGTACCGGTACAGAGTCAATGTGCGGGGGCACTGGTTAGTTGAGGTAGTATGTAGGTAGAGTTATTAAAGTGACTATGCATAGATGACAACAGAGAGTGGTGTGGGGGGTGCAATGCGAATAGTCTGGGTAGCCATTTGACTAGATGTTCAGGAGTCTTATGGCTTGGGGGTAGAAGCTGTTTAGAAGCCTCTTAGACCTAGACTTGGCTCTCTGGTACTGCTTGCCGTGTGGTAGCAGAGAACAGTCTATGACTAGGATGGCTGGAGTCTGACAATTTTTAGGGCCTTCCTCTGACACTGCCTGGTATAGAGAGCTTGGCCCCAATGATGTACTGGGCCGTTCTGTAGTGCCTTGCGGTCGGAGGCGTAGCAGTTGCCATGCCAGTCAGGATGCTCTCGATGGTGCAGCTGTAGAACCGTTTGAGGATCTGAGGACCCATGCCAAATCACGGTGTGCTTGGACCATGTTAGTTTGTTGGTGATGTGGACACCAAGGAACTTGAAGTTCTCAACCTGCTCCACTGCAGCCCGTCGATGAGAATGGGGGCGTGTTCAGTCCTCTTTTTCCTGTAGTCCACAATCATCTCCTTTGTCTTGAACACATTGAGGGAGAGGTTGTTGTCCTGGCACTACACTGCCAGGTCTCTGATCTCCTCCCTGTAGGCTGTCTCGTTGTTGTCGGTGATCAGGCCTACCACTGTTGTGTCATCGGCAAATTTAATGATGGTGTTGGAGTCGTGCCTGGCCGTGCAGTCATGAGTGAACAGGGAGTACAGGAGGGGGCTGAGCACGCACCCCAGAGGGGCCCCTGTGTTGAGGCTCAGCGTGGCGGATGTGTTGTTACCTACCCTTACCACCTGGGGTTGGCCCGTCAGGAAGTCCAGGATCCAGTTTCAGAAGGAGGTGTTTAGTCCCAGGGTCCTTAGCTTATTGATGAGCTTTGAGGATGCTATGGTGTTGAACGCTGAGCTGTAGTCTATGAATAGCATTCTCACGTAGGTGTTCCTTTTGTCCAGGTGGGAAAGGGCAGTGTGGAGTGCAATCGAGACTGCATCATCTGTGGATCTGTTGGGGTGGTATGCAAATTGGAGTTGGTGTAGGGTTTCTGGGATGATGGTGTTGATGTGAGCCATGACTAGCACTTCATGGCCACAGATGTGAGTGCTTCGGGTCGGTAGTCATGTAGGCAGGTTACCTTAGTGTTTTTGGGCACAGAGGCTATAGTGGTCTGCTTAAAACGTGTTGGTATTACACACTCGGACAGGGAGAGGTTGAAAATATCAGTTTAGGCACTTGTTATTTGGTCAGCGCATGCTCGCAGTACACGTCCTGGTAATCCGTCTGGCCCTGCGGCCTTGTGAATGTTGACCTGTTTAACTTCTCTGGGATATGTGGGACGCTAACGTCCCACTTGGCCAAAAGCCAGTAAAAATGCAGAGTGCCAAATTCAAATAAATTACTATAAAAATCAATCTTTCATGAAATCACACATGAAGGACACCAAATTAAAGCTACACTTGTTGTGAATCCAGCCAACATGTCTGATTTCAAAAAGGATTTACGGCGAAAGCACACAACGATTATGTTAGGTCAGTTAGGTCAGTACATAGCCACAGAAAAACACAGCCATTTTCCCAGCAAAAGATAGGAGTCACAAAAAGCAGAAATAGAGATAAAATTAATCACTAACCTTTGATGATCTTCATCAGATGACACTCAAAGGACATCATGTTACACAATACATGTATGTTTTGTTCGATAATGTGCATATTTATATATCCACAAATCCCAGTTTACATTGGCGCCATGTTCAGAAATGCCTCCAAAATTGCAGAGAGCCACATCAAATAACAGAAATACTCATCATAAACTTTGATGAAAGATACATGTTTTACATAGAATTAAAGATACACTTGTTCTTAATGCAACCGCTGTGTCAGATTTCAAAAAAACTTTACGGAAAAAGCAAACCATGCAATAATCTGAGACGGCACTCAGATATAAACAACATTTCTCCGCTATTTTGGAGTCAACAGAAATACGAAATTACATCATAATTACATCATAAATATTCACTTACCTTTGATGAGCTTCATCAGACTGCACTCCCAGGAGTGTTGTTTTGTTTGATAATGTCCAGTATTTATGTCCAAGTAGCTACTTCTGTTAGCATGTATAGTACACATATCCAAACGCTCGCGCAGATCCAGGCGAACGTCGGACGAAAACTTCAAAAAGTTATATTACAGGTCGAATAAACTTGTCAAACTAAGTAGAGAATCAATCTTTAGGATGTTGTTATCATAAATATTCAATAACGTTCCAACCAGAGAATTCCTTTGTGTCTATAGAAGTAATGGAACGCAAGTCGATATCATGAGGAATGCGTGTGACCAGGAACTCTGCCAGACCACTGACTCAAACACCTCCCATCCGGCCCCACATCACAGTAGAAGCTTCATTCAACGTTCTACAGACTGTTGACATCTAGTGGAAGGCGTAGGAAGTGGAAACAGATCCATATCCCACTGGGATTTCAATAGGCGATGAGTTGAAAATTGATCAGCCTCAGAATTCTCACTTCCTGTTTGGATTTTTTCTCAGGTTTTTGCCTGCCGTATGAGTTCTGTTATACTCACAGACATCATTCAAACAGTTTTAGAAACTTCAGAGTGTTTTATATCCAATAGTAATATCAATATGCATATATTAGCATCTGGGACAGAGTAGGAGGCAGTTCACTCTGGGCACGCTATTCATCCAAAGTGAAAATGCTGCCCCCTATCCTAGAGAAGTTAAAGGTCTTACTCACATCGGCTGCGGAGAGCGTGATCACACAGTCTTCCGGTACAGCTGGTGCTCTCATGCATGTTTCTGTGTTATTTGCATAGAATTAGTTTAGCTCGTGTCACTGGGCAGCCCTCGGCTGTGCTTCCCTTTGTAGTCTGTAATGGTTTGCAGGCCCTGCCACATCCGACTAACGTGAATAGCATGCGTGTTTTGTTCAGATGGCATGATTGAAGTGGAATGTCCATCTTACCAGGTATCCTGGTAGTTTTTGACAAGCTATTCCAGAGGTGATAGATGTGACTCCCATCACGGCCAGTTGTGATACAGCCTGGAATCGAACCAGGATCTGTAGTGACGCCTCTAGCACTAAGATGCAGTGCCTTAGACCGCTGCGCAACTCGGGAGCCCATTCATGTCCCTCTACTTTCTCTAGGATGCTTCCTGTCATTCATTGCTATGCTATAACCTGGGAATGTTCTCCTGTGGCTGCAATAGGTGGCAGCATTTCCCTTGGTTGTCATTCCAGCTGACTATGACAGTACTGCTACGGCCTACCCCAAGACTTCCTCAGCCTCTAACCACAGCTGCTGGCGGGGAGCCATGCGCCTGGCAAGACTTCCTCAGTCTCTATCTAACCACAGCTGCTGGCGGAGTGCCATGTGACTTCCTCAGTCTACTACTCTATTACGTTGATCTACAGCTGTCTGAGATTTCACATTTTTGATGTGGAGAATGGACCCTAATATTGACGATAGATGGGGGAAATAGACCCTAAAATTGATGGGGAGAATAGACCCTAATATTGGTGGGGAGAATGGACACTAATATTGACGATAGATGGGGAAAATAGACCCTAATATTGGTGGGGAGAATAGACCCTAATATTGACGATAGATGGGGAAAATAGACCCTAATATTGACGATAGATGGGGAAATAGACCCTCATATTGACGATAGATGGGGAAAATAGACCCTAATATTGACGATAGATGGGGAAAATAGACCCTAATATTGACGATAGATGGGGAAATAGACCCTCATATTGACGATAGATGGGGAAAATAGACCCTCATATTGACGATAGATGGGGAAAATAGACCCTCATATTGACGATAGATGGGGAAATAGACCCTCATATTGACGATAGATGGGGAAATAGACCCTCATATTGACGATAGATGGGGAAAATAGACCCTCATAATGATTGACTCATTCTAACCCTGTTGATGGTGGTGATATATTTGCTCAGTCAAATACCTGTAGAGGAGTAGAAGGCACTCAATCAACGTGAGATGAGGTGCAAGCAAAAAAAATCATAAAGGCATTTGGAAGGAATAGGCTTTACTCTCACGTGAGAAACACGCCTGCCAAATGCTCAGTCAAATGGCTGGATTATTGTGCAGCATGACAGATATGCAGTCTGGACTGTTGGTAAAATGGGGTGTTTTTGTATAGACTTAAAGTGAATCCTCAATATTTATCCACAGGTCTTGAGATTCTTTGAATGTCACTGATGCTCTAGCCATGTGCTAGGATGCTTCTTTTCTACTGTTACTGATGCTACTATGCATTGTGTGATGCTGCTGCGGCTACTATGCATTGTGTGATGCTGCTGCGGCTACTATGCATTGTGTGATGCTGCTGCTGCTACTATGCATTGTTTGCTGCTGCTGCTACTATGCATTGTTTGATGCTGCTGCTGCTACTATGCATTGTTTGATGCTGCTGCTGCTACTATGCATTGTGTGATACTGCTGCTGCTGCTACTATGCATTGTGTGATACTGCTGCTGCTGCTACTATGCATTGTGTGATACTGCTGCTGCTGCTACTATGCATTGTGTGATACTGCTACTGCTGCTACTATGCATTGTGTGATACTGCTACTGCTGCTACTATGCATTGTGTGATACTGCTACTGCTGCTACTATGCATTTTGTGATACTGCTGCTGCTATGCATTGTGTGATACTGCTGCTACTATGCATTGTGTGATACTGCTGCTACTATGCATTGTGTGATACTGCTGCTACTATGCATTGTGTGATACTGCTGCTACTATGCATTGTGTGATACTGCTGCTACTATGCATTGTGTGATACTGCTGCTACTATGCATTGTGTGATGCTGCTGCTGCTACTATGCATTGTGTGATGCTGCTGCTGCTACTATGCATTGTGTGATACTGCTGCTACTATGCATTGTGTGATGCTGCTGCTGCTATGCATTGTGTGATGCTGCTGCTGCTATGCATTGTGTGATGCTGCTGCTACTATGCATTGTGTGATGCTGCTGCTACTATGCATTGTGTGATGCTGCTGCTACTATGCATTGTGTGATGCTGCTGCTACTATGCATTGTGTGATGCTGCTGCTACTATGCATTGTGTGATGCTGCTGCTACTATGCATTGTGTGATGCTGCTGCTACTATGCATTGTGTGATGCTGCTGCTGCTACTATGCATTGTGTGATGCTGCTGCTGCTGCTACTATGCATTGTGTGATGCTGCTGCTGCTGCTACTATGCATTGTGTGATGCTGCTGCTGCTGCTACTATGCATTGTGTGATGCTGCTGCTGCTGCTACTATGCATTGTGTGATGCTGCTGCTGCTGCTACTATGCATTGTGTGATGCTGCTGCTGCTGCTACTATGCATTGTGTGATGCTGCTGCTGCTACTATGCATTGTGTGATGCTGCTGCTGCTACTACTATGCATTGTGTGATGCTGCTGCTGCTACTACTATGCATTGTGTGATGCTGCTGCTGCTGCTACTACTATGCATTGTGTGATGCTGCTGATGCTACTATGCATTGTGTGATACTGCTGCTGATGCTACTATGCATTGTGTGCTGCTGCTGCTACTACTGCTACTACTATTGTTATGAGAATTTCGTTATCAATGTTCATAAACTTCAATTAGTCTACTCAGTTAGCAACCCAGAGTTTCTGGTTTAAATGGTGGTGATCCACTGACATGTTAGAAAATCAATGTGTGTAAATACCCTCACATTGCCATGAAGGCAAGATGCTACCTGTCTGTGCCTGGCACTTCCGCCTCTAGCGAGAGGGTGTGCTCCACGGCAGGGGACATAGTGACTGCAAAGAGGTCTACCCTCTCCCCAGACTATGTAGACATCCTCATCTTTTTGAAAAATAACTTGAAGTTAAGCTCAGGTCTGCTTTGCTTTCTTTACTTTTCTTTGATGATGTGGACACGGGCTATTGTTTCATTCACTATTGTTCAAAGGAAGAAGGTATCATGCCTCATACTGCACTTTAATTTAACAATTGAGTATTGAATATTTTATTTAAATATTTGATTTAAACATTGAAAAGTTTGTTCCTTTAAGTGTTCTTTTAAGTCATAAATGGAAAGCAAAGTTATATTTGTTTCCACTTTTTTTTTTTCTGATCCGAAAAATGATCCGATCTGTGACTCAAAACCGGGATCCGAACAGCAAGTTTTTAAAATTTGTTCCACTACTACTACGCATTGTGTACAGCTACTGCTACTACTATGCATTGTGTACAGCTATTACTATGCATTGTGTACAGCTACTACTATGCATTGTGTACAGCTACTGCTACTACTATGCATTGTGTACAGCTACTACTACGCATTGTGTACAGCTACTGCTACTACTATGCATTGTGTACAGCTACTACTATGCATTGTGTACAGCTACTGCTACTACTATGCATTGTGTACAGCTACTGCTACTACTATGCATTGTGTACAGCTACTGCTACTACTATGCATTGTGTACAGCTATTACTATGCATTGTGTACAGCTACTACTATGCATTGTGTACAGCTACTGCTACTACTATGCATTGTGTACAGCTACTACTATGCATTGTGTACAGCTACTGCTACTACTATGCATTGTGTGGCACTGCTGCTACTACTCAGCTTGTTTACCTTGACTTGAGTTCCTCCCAGAATGTGATCCCTCCAGCAGAAAGCCAACTCTCCACGACGTCATCCTGATCAATTTAGCCTATGTTTCTGAAGTGGATATAATAAATGACCGCACTGAAACTCCTCCTCTAGCATCACTGAATGTTAGCAAGGTAAGCCCTCATCTGCTGTCATACTGTAGGTCCCCCAAATTCAGCCAGTTCCACTGCTTTTTTTCTTTCTGCCCCTCTAATCAGGGACTGATGTCACCATGTGTGTGAAATGAATTATCAGGTAGAACGGAACCAGGAGTAGTCCTGACCTCGGCGGGTAACATTTGAATACCCCTGCTGTAGATGCTGCTTGGCTTTTGTGTATCCTAGCCTAGGCTTTTGTACGGGATTCTTTGTTCTTATGATTAGACTATTTGTATGGAAAACAAAATCTGTTACATTTTTTGTACATCTTATGAACAGGCCAGGTCCAGTGTTAGGTTACTTGCAATGAGATGACTTGAGTTCCATTTGTCACCTGTCTCAAATAATCAACCATCTGAGCCAGTCATTGTTAAATCTTCCTTGTCAACTTTCTCATCCCATTTTTCTGATCAAGGCTATCAATTGTGTTTTCAATTGTAAGCGAAAGTTGCGTCTTGCGCCTATTCCCTTCAAATGCATTTATATACTGAACAAAAATGTAACCGCAACAATTTCAAAGATGGCGAGTGCACAGATGAGCTTCCCTGAGACAGTTTGTGCAGAAACAGAAATCCTTCGGTTGTCCACAGTTTCATCAGCTGTCCGGAAGGCTGGTCTCAGATGAGACCAGAGACCAGCTTCTTCACCTGCAGGTGAAGAAGCCGGATGTGGAGGTTCTGGGCTGGCATGGTACATGTGGTTATGAGGCTGGTTGGACGTACTGCCAAATTCTCTAAAACGACATTGCAGTTTGTGCACAAAATTTGAGAGAGATACACTTTTTGTGAATATGGAACATTTCTGGGATCTTTTATTTCACCTCATGAAACATGGGACCAACACTTTGCGGTTATATTTTTTTCCCGTGTAGGTTTTGATTGCACCTCGACTCAAGTTGGTTGACTGCCTTCTTCTCCAAATCCCCTCCTAACTTTCTCCTCCCTGCCATCTTTCTCCCAGCTTGCCAATCGAGCACGGTCAGAGAAGGAAGACAAGCTGTCCCAAGCATATGCAATCAGTGCTGGGGTTTCTGTGGAGGGCCAGCATCTATTCCAGACTATTCACAAAACGTAAGTGCCTTTTTCAATTCAATAATATTAATTCCAGAGGGGCAGAGTGTCGGTGGGCAGCATTGTCTACTGGTTATAATATATCTGACACGGGCAGGGGATTCTTTATGGATCCCAGGCCGCCACTGGGCCTACTGAATATCCTTTCCAGTTATAATGGCTAGGTTTAGAGGCAGGTGATTTGAATATATCCCATGTTAGGTCAACGTTAATTAAAACATTGAAAGTCTTGACCTGATTTTGGCTTTTAATCTTTGTTTAAATTGGTACGACGCGGTAACGACAATCCCAGCTCCGACACCTCCGTTTTTCCACACACAGCCAACGCGGTGCGACTGATGATCAACTGCTGTGCACACAAACTAAGTGATAGCACGTCGGGCGGCAAGATTCTCTGGGAGAATTGGATAAAGGCATTCACATATACCTTACAGTACTAAGTTGTCCCGCATCTCCCCAATGTCTGTATCCCTATCTACCTTTTCAGATAATAGGCTTAGATAATTGTTGTCAAGTTTTAGCTTCATAAATAAATATTCAATTGAGATTTCATGCTTTATTTCAAAATATTAGATTAAAATGTATTTTAGTGGTTTAAATAGACCTGACTCCTCAGCTCAAGGACTGTTTGAACCGTTAAATGATTTAATTATGTGTACTATGTTCTGCAGCATCAAAGACTGTAAATGGCAGGAGAAGAACATAATGGTGATGGACGACGTTGTAATCTCGCCGCCATACCAGGCTGACAACTGCAAAGGCAAAGAGGGAAGTGCTTTAAGTCATGTACGCAAAATAGTGAGTATCGCTTACCTACTACACCTACATCTGTCTACCTACTACTACAACTTTTAGGTCTGTCCACCTACCTACTGCGGTTAGGTCTGTCCACCTACAGTTGAAGTCGGAAGTTTACATACACCTTAGCCAAATACATTTAAACTCCGTTTTTCACAATTCCTGTCATTTAATCCTAGTAAAAATTCCCTGTCTTAGGTCAGTTATGATCACCACTTTTATTTTAAGAATGTGAAATGTCCGAATAGTAGTAGAGAGAATGATTTATTTCAGCTTTTATTTCTTTCATCACATTCCCAGTGGGTCAGAAGTTTACATACACTTAATTAGTTTTTGGTAGCATTGGCTTTAAATTGTGTAACTTGGGTCAAACGTTTCGGTAAGCCTTCTACAATCGTCCCACAATAAGTTGGGTGAATTTTGGCCCATTCCTCCTGACAGAGCTGGTGTAACTGAGTCGGGTTTGTAGGCCTCCTTGCTCGCACATGCTTTTTCAGTTCTGCCCATACATTTTCTATGCGATTGAGGTCAGGGATTTGTGATGGCCACTCCAATACCTTGACTGTGTTGTCCTTAAGCCATTTTGCCACAACTTTGTAAGTATGTTTGGGGTCATTGTCCATTTGGAAGACCTATTTGCGACCAAGCTTAAACTTCCTGACTGATGTCTTGATGTTGCTTCAATATATCCACATCATTTCCCTCTCTCATGATGCCATCTATTTTGTGAAGTGCACCAGTCCCCCCTGCAGCAAAGCACCCCCACAACATGATGCTGCCACCCCCGTGCTTCACGGTTGGGATGGTGTTCTTCGGCATGCAAGCCTCCCCCTTTTTCCTCCAAACATAATGATGGTCATTATGGCCAAACAGTTCTATTTTTGTTTCGTCAGACAAGAGGACATTTCTCCAAAAAGTACGATCTTTGTCCCCATGTGCAGTTGCAAACCGTAGTCTCGCTTTTTTATGACGGTTTTGGAGCAGTGGCTTCTTCCTTGCTGAGCGCCTTTCAGGTTATGTCGATATAGGACTCGTTTTACTGTGGATATAGATACTTTTGTACCCGTTTCCACCAGAATCTTCACAAGATCCTTTGCTGTTGTTCTGGGATTGATTTGCTCTTTTCGTACCAAAGGGCGTTCATCTCTAGGAGACAGGACGCGTCTCCTTCCTGGGCGGTATGACGGTTGCGTGTTCCCGTGGTGTTTATACTTGCGTCCTATTGTTTGTACAGTTTGAAGGTGGCACCTTCAGGCATTTGGAAATTTCTCCCAAGGATGAACCAGACTCGTGGAGGTCTTGGCTGATTACTTTTGATTTTCCCATGATGTCAAGCAAAGAGGCACTGAGTTTGAAGGTAGGCCTTGAAATACATCCACAGGTACACCTCCAATTGGCTCAAATTATGTCAATTAGCCTATCAGAATGACATCATTTTCTGGATTTTCCCAAGCTGTTTAAAGGCACAGTCAACTTAGTGTATGTAAACTTCTGACCCACTGGAATTGTGACACAATGAATTATAAGTGAAATAATCTGTCTGTAAACAATTGTTGGAAAAATTACTTGTGTCATGCACAAAGTAGATGTCCTAACCGACTTGCCAAAACTATAGTTTGTTAACAAGAAATTTTTGGAGTGGTTGAAAAACGAGTTTTAATGACTCCAACCTAAGTGTATGTAAACTTCAACCGACTTCAACTGTACCTACTGCAGTTAGGTCTGTCCACCTACCTACTGCGCTTAGGCCTGTCCACCTTACTACTACTACTACTACTACTACTACTGTTAGGTATGTCAGCCTAACTTCTTCTACTGTTAGGTGTGTCAACCTTACTACTACTTTTAGGTCTGTCAACCCTACTACTACTACTACTACTGTTAGGTCTGTCAACCTAATTACTACTATGGTTATATGTCAACCTACCTAACTACTACTACTATTGTTATAGCTGTCAACCAACCTACCAATTGTTATAGCTGTCAATGCATTGCCTTTGCTGTGTAACAATTATACAATTAACATGTAGTTTGCACTTTTTCTTAACTTTTGTTATGGTAACAAATAGTAATGATCATACATCTCAAGTTGTCTTCCCTTGTCCTCCTCTGCAGGTTGAGAAACATTTTAGAGACTTGGAAAGTCAGAAGCAACGTTCACAAGCACAGCAAACACAGAAGGACTCCACTTTATCATCTTGAGTCAGCGCAGGGCAGTGTGGGTCGGGCCAGCCAGGGAATGCAACACTGCGGCGGGCTGGTGGACGGCACGGCGGGCAGTCTGTCTCGACTGCCGGACGAGGTTGGCATTCCTAGCCCTCCTTGTCAGAGACCAGGAAGATCCAGCGCTGAAGAGCACTGGGTCCAGAAGATCTAAAAACAGTAACGAAAAAGACACACAAAAAAAAGAGGAAAGAGTTAATCTTAAATTAGACTTTATGAAGATAATTTAAAACATCAACCATGACGCAACCATATAGTTAAAGGAAACTAACTTCATCTCACTCATCCCTCCCATCAATCCATCATCTTCCTCTTGTCCCCAATGGCTTTTCTCCTTTCTTTTCCATAAATGTCATTTATTCAAAAAGAGAAAAATAGAGCAGTCAAAGGCTTGTTGGCTTTATTTCTGTCAGTTTCCTTTTTTTGCTATATCCATGTTATACAAGTGTCTGTTTTTCTGTCTTTTAAACAAAACGTGACTTGAAATGCCACACTTTAAAAATACATTTTCTAAAATAAAAGTAACACATTCTGACTGTAATACAGTAATTTCAATAGCTTTTTGCGAGGCAAAGAACACAAACCTTTGAAAGAGTCATATGGCAAATTATTGATTTCCTGTTAGGTATTTTCATTGTACAATGAATTGTGGTATATGGAACATTGTCTCTGCAAAAGAATGGTCAGTCAATAGTGCAGTAGGCCTAGCCTCATTAAACTGCTGACCACTGCATTCATGATTCTGTTCACATGAAGTGAAACCGAATGTGAGCTCTCGTGAGATCGGTCTGGTTTTCCAAGGCTCCAGTAGGCTACCATTTAATCATGACTATTCAATGTGCATGGTCAAACCTGGCATGCCACCCTTTATACACCTGACCATGTACATGCCGTCCAGTTAACTAAAACATTATACTGCTGTTGGTGCCATTTAAAGTAAACATGTTTCATGTAAGTTGTTCAACAACTTGTTTCATGTAAGTTAAGTTGTTCAGAAGAATTTGACTACACAGCAATTGTTATTTTCTCATTAGAAAAAGGTTTGATTACAGAGAACTGACCTCACAGAATCCATCCCTTCATTACCTGGACATTCAATTAAAATGGGAAACGGATTCTTATTTCTCCAATGCTGGCCCCTGCTGTGCTTGCTGCTTCAAATAACTCAGGACAGAGGATACTGAACAAGATTGGTGAAGGGAGGCTAAGTTGTTATTCCAATGGACTGTAAATTACAGGTCATTTCAGTGTCAGTGATGGTACCTGTCGAAGTAGGAAGTGAGAATCTGCAGGTAATGTCATTACATTCCACTGGGTACCTGCTTGTCTGATCACGGAGAAGACTAATTCATGGACTGCCGGAGACATGATTGGACAAGGGCAGTGCTTCCCAACTCCAGACCTCGGGTACCCCCAGCAGCATACATTTTTATTGTAACCCAAGAGAAACTCACCTGAGGGTTAGTTGACTCAGGTGCGGGAACACTGGACTAGGGTGTGTATTTTCTGTTGATTGAACCTTTATTTATCCTGGAAGTCCCATTGCGGTCAGAAGACCTCTTTTTCTGTTGCATATTTAGATTGACTGAGCACTAGATAATGAAGCTATATAAGTCAGAGGAATATGGTGGGAGGGGCTATAGGACAGGCCCATTGTAATGGCTGGAACGGAATAGTATCAAACATGTTTGACTCCGTTCCATTGATTCCATTCCAGACATTACAATGGGCCTGTCCTATAGCCCCTCCCACCAGATTCCTCTGATAAGCCTTTGTGTTGCTAAATGACATCTCATCAAACATAATGTTCAAGACGGTTTTATATTGTGGCAAACACAAATCCCTATTATGGGGGTCCACCCAAAATGGACCATCTCTGATATTAGATACTTGATCTATTTAATCGCCAACGTTCACCAACAGCATCAACTATGAACTGCATCACATGACCATATCTGTCCCCATAACAGCTACATTGTTTAAAAAAATTAAAAACCATCATAGACCAACAAAATCTAAGGGGATCCAATTTGGGAATTGGATGAAGATAACCACATGCAAACAGTAACAGTCTGGTACAATAGTGGTAGGTCTGATTACCAACAATGATGAGACAGCCTACAGGGAGGAGGTGAGAGCCCTGGTGGAGTGGTGCCAGGTAAATAACGTCAACATAAAGGAACTGATCGTGAACTACAGGAGACAGCAGAGAGTACGCCCCCATCCACATCAACGGGACCACGGGAGAGGGTCAAAAACATAGCTGACAACCTGAAAATAGTCCCTTCACAAAGACAGCGTGGTGAAGGCACAACAGTGCCTATTCAACCTTGGAAGGCTGAAATAATTTGTCTTGGCCCCCTAAGACCCTCACAAACTTCTACAGATGCACCATTGAGAGCACCTTGTGTGGCTGTATCACCGGAGGGTGGTGCAGTCAGCCCAACGAGTCACCAGGGGTACACTGCCTAAACTCCAGGACATCTACAGTACCCAGTGTCACAGAAAGGTCAAGAAGTTAATGTCAAGGACCTCAGTCACGCGAGCCACGGCCTGTACACCTCGCTACCATCGAGAAAGCAGAGACAGTACAGGTACATCAAAGCTGGGACCGAGAGCCTAAGAAATCGCTTCTATCTCCAGGCCATCAGACTGTTAAGTCACCACCAGCATTAGTCACTGTTCTAGCCAGCTACCACCTGGTACTCTACCCTGCTGCTCTATGTAAATAGTCATTGAAAACTGGTCACTTTAATAATGTTTACATAATGTTTTACCCACTTTATATGTACACTGTACAAAATATGCTCTTTCCATGACATAGACTGACCGGGTGAATGCTATGATCACTTATTGATGTCACTTGTTAAGTCCACTTCAATCAGTGTAGATGAAAGGGAAGAGACAGGTTAAAGAAGGATTTTTAAGCCTTAAGACAATTGAGACATGGATTGTGTGCCATTGAGGCTGTTGTGGTATATACTGTATTCTATTAATGGCACATCCTATATAACTACTGTTGTACACACCTTTTCCATTCATATACTGTCTATACACCAATATATGTGTATATATTCCTGTCTCTGACCTTGCTCGTTCATATATTTCCTAATTTCTTTATGGATTATGTGTGTATAGTTTATTTTTATTGCCAGGTATTACTGCACTGTTGGAGCTAGAAACAAGCATTTTGCTTCACCTGCGTACGCTATCAATAAATGTAGATTTTATACGTCCTCCAGATTCAGAAATGAGACCTACATGTACAGCTTCTGAATAATGCTAGGTCTGAGTGTGTTGCTTGTTCTGAGTCACTACATGTTAGAATCACCTGTGGCAGCGATTACAGCTGTGAGTCTTTCTGGGTAAGTCTTTGCACACCTGGACTACAATATATGCACATTATTCTTTAAAAATGTATTCAAGCTCGGTCAAGTTGGTTGTTGATCATTGCAAGACATCACGTTTCAAGTCTTGCCATAGATTTTCAAGCACATTTAATTAAAAACTAACTAGGCCACTCTGGAACGTTCAACGTCATCTTGGTAAGCAACGGCAGTGTATATTTGGCCTTATGTTATATGTTATTGTCCTGCTGAAAGTTGAATTTGTCTCCCAGTGTCTGGTGGAAAGCAGCTTGAACAAGGTTTTCCTATAGGATTTTTTTTGTTGTTGCTTATTTTATTACATTTATTTTTATTCAAAAAAACTCAGTCCTTGTCGATTACAAGCATATCCATAACATGATGCAGCCATTCCTGGAAGCTGAGAATGTCCCAGTTTTACCATGGCATGCATACTCACCAGACATGTCACCCATTGAGCATGTTTGGGATGCTCTGGATCAACGTGTATGACATCGGGTTCCAGTTCCCGTCAATATCCAACTTTGCACAGCCATTGAAGAGGGGTGGGACAACGTTCCACAGGCCACAGTCAACAGCCTGATCAACTATGCAAAGGAGATGTCACGCTGCATGAGGCAAATGGTGGTCACCCCAGATACTGACTGGGTTTCTGATCCACACACATACTTTAAAAAAAAGTTTTCTGTGACCAACATCTGTATTCCTAGTCATGTGAAATCCATAGAGTAGGGCCTAATGAATTTATTTCAATTGACTGATTTTCTTATATGAACTGTAACTCAGTAAAATCTTTGAAATTGTTGCATGTTGCCTTTCTATTTTTGTTCAGTGTAATTACCTCAAATTTAAATGTGTGCTTTTGGTGAATGAACGATTGACAAACGACCTTGACAAAGCATTAAAGTACAGTGTATCATTTAGATTAGAAAATAATTCCTTTCCAGGCCCTATCATCCTTCTCTTTCCTGGAGAGAATGGACCTCAGCTACAACTGGCTGCGGTGGCTCCCGCCTGACTCCAACAGTCTGTCCTCTTTCCTGGAGAGAATGGACCTCAGCTACAACTGGCTGCGGTGGCTCCCGCCTGACTCCAACAGTCTGTCCTCTTTCCTGGAGAGAATGGACCTCAGCTACAACTGGCTGCGGTGGCTCCCGCCTGACTCCAACAATCTGTCCTCTTTCCTGGAGCTCCGCCTGGACCACAACCTCCTGAAACAGCTGGACGTTCTGGGCCTTGAGCAGTTTGAGAACCTCAGGAACCTGGACCTCAGCCAGCACCGCCTCTGGATGATGGAACTGGGGGCCCTGAGGATTCCTGTCCCACCTCCGCCACCTCAACTTCCAGGTTGATGTGTCATGTAATCTTGTTTGTCTTCAGTTCAGAATACACAGTATATGTGCAATTTGATTATTTAGTAATCCTGAAACAAAAAAATGCAATATTGAAAAAATATACAGTACCAATCAAAAGTTTGGACACACCTACTCATTCAAGGGTTTTTCTTTATTTTTACTATTTTCTACATTGCAGAATAATTGTGAAGACATCAAAACTATGAAATAACACATGGAATCATGCAGTAACCAAGAAAGAGTTAAACAAATCAAAATATATTTTAGATTCTTCAAAGTAGCCACCCTTTGCCTTGATGACAACTTTGCACACTTCCCATTCTCTCAACCAGCTTCATGAGTAATGCTTTTCCAACAGTCTTGAAGGAGTTCCAACATATGCTGAGCGCTTGTTGGCTGCTTTTCCTTCACTCTGCGGTCCAACTCATCCCAAACCATCTCAATTGGGTTGAGGTCGGGTGATTGTGGAGGCCAGGTCATCTGATGCAGTACTCCATCACTCCTTATTGGTCAAATAGCCTTTACACAGCCTGGAGTTGTGTTGGGTCATTGTCCTGTTGAAAAACAAATGATAGTCCCACTAAGCACAAAGGGTGGCGTATCGCTGCAGAATGCTATGGTAGCCATGCTGTTTAGTGTGCCTTGAATTCTACATAAATAACTGACAGTGTCACCAGCAAAGCACCCCCACACCATCACACCTCCTCCTACATGCTTCACGGTGGGAACCACACATGCAGAGATCATCCGTTCACCTACTCTGTGTCTCACAAAGACATGGTGGTTAGAACCAAAAATCGCAAATTTGGACTCATCAGACCAAAGGACATATTTCCAATGGTCTAATGTCCATTGCTTGTGTTTCTTAGCCCAAACAAGTGTCTTCTTCTAATTGGTGTCCCTTAGTAGGTTTTTCTTTGCAGCAATTTGATCATGAAGGCCTGATTCACTCAGTCCTTTGAACAGTTGATGTTGATGTGTCTGTTACTTGAACTCTGTGAAGCATTTATTTGGGCTGCAATCTGAGGTGCAGTTAAATGCTGATTTCTGAGGCTGGTAACTCTAATGAAATTATCCTCCACAGCAGAGGTAACTCTGGGTCTTCCTTTCCTGTGGCAGTCCTCATGAGAGCCAGTTTCATTATAGCGCTTGATGAATTTTGCGACTGCACTTGAATACATTTTCAAAGTTCTTGAAATGTTCCGTATTGACTGACCTTAATTTCTATAAGACAACTTTTACGAAGGCACACCTGTCAATTGAAATGCATTCCAGGTGACTACCTCATGAAGCTGGTTGAGAGAATGCCAAGTGTGTCCAAAGCTGTCAATGGCTGCTTTGAAAAAATATATAATATGTTTTGATTTGTTTAACACTTTTTGGTTACTATATGATTCCATATGTGTTGTTTCATAGTTTTAATGTCTTCACTACTATTCTACAATGTAAAAATATAGAAAAACTCTGGAATGAGTGTGTGTCCAAACCTTTGACTGGTACTGTATATTTAACCTGCAGGGGAACCAACCAGCTCACCGTCCTGAGAGAGGGGATTGGCAGCAAGGTCTGGAGGTATTGCAGGGGAACCAACCAGCTCCCCGTCTTGAGAAATAGCGGAATCTTTTATAATATATGCCATTTAGAAGACAATTTTATCCGAAGCACGTACATTTTACGTATAGGTGGTTCCAGGGAATCAAACCCACTACCCTGGAGTAATGCTTTACCAACTGAGCTACATAGCACCTTATCCAGAATTAGACACAGAAAAAAAAACGGAGTTAAAGAAAATTAAAACAAAGCTTAAATCGTGCCAGCTTCCTAGGCTTTTCACACACGACAGTGTGTAGGGTTTACAGAGAATGATGCGAAACACCAAACACATCCAGTCAGCGACAGTCCTGTGGACAAAAACAGCTAGTTGATGACAGGTGGATGGAGAATGGCAAGAATCGTGCAAACTAACAGCCGGGCCACAAACAGGCAAATAACGGCAGTGGTGTGCAGAACGGTGTCTCGGAACGCACAACTCGTCGAGCCGTGTCAAATCAAATCACATTTTATTTGTCACATACACATGGTTAGCAGATGTTAATGCGAGTGTAGCGAAATGCTTGTGCTTCTAGTTCCGACCATGCAGTAATATCTAAAAAGTAATCTAACCTAAACATTTCACCACAACTACCTTATACACACAAGTGTAAAGGAATGAATAAGAATATGTACATAAAAATAATGAATGAGCGATGGCCGAACGGCATAGGCAAGATGCAGTAGATGGTATAGAGTACAGTATATACATATGAGATGAGTAATGTAGGGTATGTAAACATATAAAGTGGCATTGTTTAAAGTGGCTAGTGATACATTTATTACATCAATCTTTTCATTATTAAAGTGGCTAGAGTTGAGTCAGTATGTTGGCAGCAGCCACTTTATGTTAGTAATGGCTGTTTAATAGTCTGATGGCCTTGAGATAGAAGCTCTTTTTCAGTGTCTAGGTCCCCACTTAGATGCACCTATACTGACCTCGCCTTCTGGATGATAGCGGGGTGAACAGGCAGTGGCTCGGGTGGTTGTTGTCCTTGATGATCTTGTTGGCCTTCCTGTGACATCGGGTGGTGTAGGTGTCCTGGAGGGCAGGTAGTTTTCCCCCAGTGATGCATTGTGCAGACCTCACTACCCTCTTGAGAGCATTACGGTTGTGGGCGGAGCAGTTGCTGTACCAGGTGGTGATACAGCCCGACAGGATGCTCTCAATTGTGCATCTGTAAAAGTTTGTGACTGTTTTTGGTGACAAGCCAAATTTCTTCAGCCTCCTGAGGTTGAAGAGGCACTGCTGCGCCTTCTTCACCACGCTGTCTGTGGGTGGACCATTTCAGTTTGTCCGTGATGTGTACGTCGAGGAGCTTAAAACTTTCCACCTTCTCCAGTACTGTCCCGTTGATGTGGATAAGGGGCTGCTCCCTCTGCTGTTTCCTGAAGTCCACGATCGTCTCCTTTATTTTGTTGACATTGAGTGTGAGGTTATTTTCCTGACACCACACTCCGAGGGCCCTCACCTCCTCCCTGTAGGCCATCTCGTCGTTGTTGGTAATCAAGCCTACCACTGTAGTGTCATCTGCAAACTTGATGATTGAGTTGGAGGCGTGCATGGCCACGCAGTCATGGGTTAACAGGGAGTACAGGAGAGGACTGAGAACGCACCCTTGTGGGGCCCCAGTGTTGAGGATCAGCGGGGTGGAGATGTTGTTACCTACCCTCACCATCTGGGGGCGGCCTGTCAGGAAGTCCAGGACCCAGTTGCACAGGACGGGGTCGAGACCCAGGGTCTCGAGGTTAATGATGAGTTTGGAGGGTACTATGGTGTTAAATGCTGAGCTGTAGTCGATGAACAGCATTCTTACATAGGTATTCCTTTTGTCCAGATGGGTTAGGGCAGTGTGCAGTGTTATTGCGATTGTGTCGTCTATTGGGGCGGTAAGCAAATTGGAGTGGGTCTAGGGTGTCAGGTAGGGTGAAGGTGATATGGTCCTTGACTAGTCTCTTAAAGCACTTCATGATGACGGAAGTGAGTGCTGCGGGGCGATAGTCATTTAGCACAGTTACCTTCGCCTTCTTGGGAACAGGAACAATGGTGGCCCTCTTGAAACTTGTGGGAACAGCAGACTGGGATAAGGGTGATTGAATATGTCTGTAAACACACCAGCCAGCTGGTCTGCGCATGCTCTGAGGACGCGGCTGGGGATGCGGTCTGGGCCGGCAGCCTTGCGATGGTTAACACGTTTAAATGTTTTACTCACGTTGGCTGCAGTGAAGGAGAGCCCGCAGGTTTTGGTAGCGGGCCGTGTCAGTGGCACTGTATTGTCCTCAAAGTGATCAAAGAAGTTGTTTAGTTTGTCTGGGAGCAAGACATCGTGGTCCGCGACGGGGCTGGTTTTCCTTTTGTAGTTAGTGATTGACTGTAGACCCTGCCACATACCTCTCGTGTCTGAGCCTCTGAATTGCGACTCTACTTTGTCTCTATATTGAAGCTTAGCTTGTTTGATTGCCTTGCGGAGGGAATAGCTACACTGTTTCTATTCATCACAGATGGGCTATTGCAGCAGACGACCGCACAGGATTCCACTCCTATCAGCTAAAAATAAGAAGAAGCGGCTCCAGTGGGCACGCATTCACGAACACTGGACAATTGGGGAGTGAAAAAACATTGCCTGGTCTGACGAATCCCGGTTCCTGTTGCATCATGCTGATGGCAGAGTCAGGATTTGGGTTAAGCAGCATAAGTCCATCCTGCCTGGTGTCAATGGTATAGGCTGGTGGTGTAATGGTGTGGGGATTGTTTTCCTGGCACACGTTAGGTCCCTTGATACCAATTGAATGATGTTTCCATGCCCCAAAGAATTCAGACTGTTCTGGAGGCAAAAGGGGGTCCAACCTGGTACTAGATGGGTGTACCTAATTAACTGGTGAGTGCTGGCCTGTGTGGTGAGGGGAAACCTTTTGACACCACTTCGATACCGATGTGGCTATTTCGCAGCAGGTTAGGAGAATTAAGGTTGCAATTTAGGAGACGGAAGTTAAGGTCAGGAAAAGGGTTGGGGAAAATGCTCTCCTAACCTTCTTCGATAATCACTTCTAATAAAAGTGGTGTAGAAAGATGTCTCTTGTGGTGAGGTGTGGTGACGAGGGAAGCTAATAGTTAATAAGGACCTTTTGTGTGCTCACTGCAAACTACAAATACACTGCGGTTATATGTCAATATACAGCTATCCTGCAGGGAAATTAGACAGTGGTCACTGAGTTCTGGTTTCCTCTGTTTATATCAATTACAGCTATCCTGCAGGGAAATTCATCAATGGTTACAGACTTACGCAGCTCATAAGTCACCACCTCCTGTGTAGCTTGGTTTGCAACCTCAGAGGTGTATTTACTTTGTGATATTGGAAAATAAGGTGGCTTAACCTGAACCTGGGGGCTCCCTATAAATGCCTATAATTAGACAATATGATTGTTTTGAGTTTCAACTGACTTTTTTTAACAACTGATGACCCTGGAGTTAGCAGCACTGTTGTTTAATTATGATGCAATGATTTCAAAGTCTGGTTTGTTGTTAAACATTCTCTGTCTGCTGATCACTGCCCTCTCCTGCTCTCTGCCTGCTTATCACCGCCCTCTCCTGGTCTCTCTGCCTGCTCATCACTGCCCTCTTCTGGTTTCTGCCTGCTCATCACTGCCCTCGTCTGGTCTCTGCCTGCTCATCACTACCCTCGTCGGTCTCTGTCTGCTCATCACTGCCCTCTCCTGGTCTCTCTGCCTGCTCATCACTGCCCTCTCCTGGTCTCTCTGCCTGCTCATCACTGCCCTCTTCTGGTTTCTGCCTGCTCATCACTGCCCTCGTCTGGTCTCTGCCTGCTCATCACTACCCTCGTCGGTCTCTGTCTGCTCATCACTGCCCTCACCTGGTTTCTGCCTGCTTTTGAGGCATTAGGTAGCCTAGTAGAGCATTGGGCCAGTAACCGAAAGGTTGCTGGATCAGATCCCCGAGCTGACAAGGTAAAAATCTGTCGTTCTGCCCCTGAACAAGGCAGTTAACCCACTATTCCCCGGTAGGCCGTCATTGTAAAAAAATAATTTGTTCTTAACTCACTTGCCTAGTTAAATAAAGGTTACATAAAAATGTTTAAAAAATCACTGCCCTCTCCTGGTTTCTGCCTGCTCGTCACTGCCCTCTCCTGGTTTCTGCCTGCTCATCACTGTCCTCTCCTGGTTGCTGCCTGCTCATCACTGCCCTCTCCTGGTTTCTGCCTGCTCATCACTGTCCTCTCCTGGTTGCTGCCTGCTCATCACTGCCTTCTCCTGGTTGCCGCCTGCTCATCTCTGGTCTCGACAGATATTTTTTTTTTCCTGGTTTGGATTTTATTACAAACTCAAAAAAGTTCTGGGACACTGTAAAGTCCATGGAGAATAAGAACACCTCCTCCCAGCTGCCCACTGCACTGAGGCTAGGAAATACTGTCACCACCGATAAATCCACGATAATTGAGAATTTCAATAAGCATTTTTCTACGGCTGGCCAAACAGATCACTGACCATTTCCACCGTACCTTCTCCGCTATGCAATCTGTTTCCGAGCTGGTCATGGGTGCACCTCAGCCACGCTCAAAGTCCTAAACGATATCTTAACCGCCATCGATAAGAGACAATACTGTGTAGCCGTATTCATCAACCTGGCTTTCGACTCTGTCAATCACCACATTCTTATTGGCAGACTCAACAGCCTTAGTTTCTCAAATGACTGCCTCGCCTGGTTCACCAACTACTTCTCAGACAGAGTTCAGTGTGTCAAATCAGAGGGCCTGTTGTCCGGACCTGGCAGTCTCTATGGGGGTGCCACAGGGTTCAATTCTAGGGCCGACTCTCTTCTCTGTATACATCAATGATGTCGCTCTAGCTGCTGGGGATTCTCTGATCCACCTCTACGCAGACGACACCATTCTGTATACTTCTGGCCCTTCTTTGGACACTGTGTTAACTAACCTCCAGACGAGCTTCAATGCCATACAACTCTCCTTCCGTGGCCTCCAACTGCTCTTAAATGCAAGTAAAAAGAAATGCATGCTCTTCAACCGATCGCTGCCCGCACCTGCCCGGCCATCCAGCATCACTACTCTGGACGGTTCTGACTTAGAATATGTGAACAACTACAATACCTAGGTGTCTGGTTAGACTGTAACCTCTCCTTCCAGGCCCACATTAAGCATCTCCAATCCAAAATTAAATCTAGAATCGGCTTCCTATTTTGCAACAAAGTATCCTTCACTCATGCTGCCAAATATACCCTCGTAAAACTGACTATCCTACCGATCCTCGACTTCGGCGATGTCATTTACAAAATAGCCTCCAAGACTCTACTCAACAAATTGGATGCAGTCTATCACAATGCCATCCGTTTTGTCACCAAAGCCCCATATACTACCCACCACTGCGACCTGTACGCTCTCGTTGGCTGGCCCTCGCTTCATACTCGTCGCCAAACCCACTGGCTCCAGGTCATCTACAAGTCTTTGCTAGTTAAAGCCCCGCCTTATCTCAGCTCACTGGTCACCATAGCAGCACCCACCCGCAGTACGCGCTCCAGCAGGTATATTTCACTGGTCACCCCCAAAGTCAATTCCCCCTTTGGCCGCCTTTCCTTCCAGTTCTCTGCTGCCAATGACTGGAACGAACTGCAAAATGACTGAAGCTGGAGACTCATATCTCCCTCACTAACTTCAAGCACCAGCTGTCAGAGCAGCTCACAGATCATTGCACCTGTACATAGCCCATCTGTTGATAGGCCATCCAACTACCTCATCCCCATACTGTATTATTTATTTATTTTGCTCCTTTGCACCCCAGTATCTCTACTTGCACATTCATCTTTTGCACATCTATCACTCCAGTGTTTACAACTTATTCTGGCTGAGATCCCGTTAACTTCTTATGGCTGCAGTCCCGTTAACGGGATTGATATGACAACAGCCAGTTGAAGTGCAGGGCGCCAAATTCAAAAAACAGAAATCTCATAATTAAAATACCTCAGACATTCATGTGTCTTATATCATTTTAAATGTAATCTTGTTGTTAATCCCACCAAAGTGTCCGATTTCAAATAGGCTTTTCAGCGAAAGCACTACAAACGATTATGTTAGGTCACCACAAAACCACAATAATCACAGCCATTTTTTCCAGCTAAAGATAGCTTCACAAAAAACAGAATAGAGATAAAATTAATCACTAACCTTCGATTATTTTCATCAGATGACACTCATAGGACTTCATGTTACACAATACATGCATGTTTTGTTTGATTAAATTCATATTTATATCAAACAATCTGAGTTTACATTGAGGCGACTAGATTCACTAGTGGCAAAAACATCAAGTGACTTTGCATAGCCACATCGTTTCAACAGAAATACTCATAAATAGATTTTTGCCTGCCATATGAGTTCTGTTATACTCACAGACATCATTCAAACAGTTTTAGTTTATCCATATCTACTAATAATATTGCTTATCTTAGCTTCTGGGACTGAGTAGCAGGCAGTCTACTCTGGGCACCTTATTCATCCAAGCTACTCAATACTGCCCCCAGCCAAAAAATAAGTTAATTGCTATATCGTAATTACCTCGCCACTATGGCCGATTTATTGCCTTACCTCCCTTATCTTACCTCATTTGCACACACTGAATATATACTTTCTTTCTACTGTATTATTGACTGTATGTTTGTTTATTCCATGTGTAACTCTGTGTTGTTTTATGTGTCAAACTGCTTTGCTTTATCTTGGCCAGGTCGCAGTTGTAAATGAGAACTTGTTCTCAACTAGCCTACCTGGTTAAATAAAGGTGAAATATATATTTTGTAATCTGTCTACCTGGGCCCGTATCCACAAAGCGTCTCAGAGTAGGAGTGTTGATCTAGGATCTGTCCACACAAACATGTTCATTATGATCTAACAGGTCAAACTGATCCTAAATCAGCACTCCTATTCTGAGGCACTTTGTGGATACAGGCCCAGATCTTCCAGCAGTATTCCTAGGATGCTGTAAATAATTGAATAGTGAATATACACAATACCAATTGTGTATTTAGTTGTTTATTATTTAAATGCATGATATAACCAACACTCAGGAATGTCATCAGGAATGGAAACAAATGCTATTCAAAAAGAAGTATGATGCATTACGTACAGACGGAGTTGATTGTAGTTCTAATCAGTGGTGTAAAATATTTATGTAGAAATACTTTAAAGTACTACTTAAGTAGTTTTTTTGGGTATCTGTTCTTTACTTTACTATTTATATTTTTGACTTATTTTACAAATGTATACTTGTTCTTCTGATACTTAGGTATATTTTAGCAATTACATTTACTTTGTATACTTTGTATAAAAATACTTTTAGACTTGTACTCAAGTAGTATCTTACTGGGTGACTTTCACTTTTACTTGAGTCATTTTCTATTAAGGTATCTTTACTTTTACTCAAGTATGGCAGTTGGGTATTTTTTCCACCATTGGTTCTAATTGCATTATGTACAGAAGTAGTGTAGTTCTAATTGATAGGAGATCAAAGGACATCCAACCAACTTGGCACAACTGTGGGATGCACTGGTTAGAGTCAACATGAGCCAGCATCACTGTGGAATGATTTCGACACCTTGTAGAGTCCATGCCCCAACAAATTGAGGATGTTCTGAGCCGGGACAGTTGTTGCTCAATATGCGATAATGTGACTAGAATGACGTTGTAAACAACAGCCAATTCCAGAACATAGGCATGTCTTACATGGGCAGAAAGCTTAAATTCTTGTTAATCTCACTGCAGTGTTCAATTTACAGTAGCCATTACAGAAAACAAATACCATGCTATTGTTTGAGGATAGTGCACAACAAAACACTTTTATCACAGCATCTGGTTTGATACATTCACCTCTGAAGGTAAATACATACAATTAAATAAAATTGTATTTGTCACATGCGCGAATACAACAGGTGTAGACCATACAGTGAAATGCTTACTTACAAGCCCTTAACCAACAATGCAGTTTTAAGAAAAATAAGTAACAAATAGTTAAAGAGCAGCAGTAAAGTAACAGTAGCGAGGCTATATACAGGGGGTACCAGTACAGAGTCAATGTTCAGGGGCACCGGTTAGTCGAGGTAATTGAGGTAATATGTACATGTAGGTAGAGTTAAAGTGACTATACATAGATAATAAACAGAGAGTAGCAGCAGCATAAAAGAGGGGGGCAATGCAAATAGTCTGGGTAGCCATTTGATTAGCTGTTCAGGGGTCTTATGGCTTGGGGGTAGAAGCAGTCTATGACTAGGGTGGCTGGAGTCTTGGCCCCAGTGATGTACTGGGCCGTACACACTACCCGCTGTAGTGCCTTACGGTTGGAGGCCGAGCAGTTGCCAAAGCAGGCAGTGATGCAGCTATAGAACATTTTGGGGATCTCAGGACCCATGCTAAATCTTTTCAGTCTGCTGAGGGGGAATAGGCTTTGTCGTGCCCTCTTCACGACTGTCGTGGGGTGTTTGAAGCATGATAGTTTGTTGGTGATGTGGACACCAAGGAACTTGAAGCTCTCAAGCTGCTCCACTACAGCCCTGCCGATGAGAATGGGGGCGTGCTAGGTCCTCCTTTTCCTTTAGTCCACTATCATATAATGTACTTACATTCAGTAATCTTGCTCTGATTTGTCATCCTGAGGGTCCCAGAGATAAAATGTAGTGTAGTTTCATTTGAAAAAATACATTTTTAAATTCAAATGTAGGAACTGGGTTCTACAGTTTGACCCCACTGCTGTCTCTGGCTCCACACCCACCCCGGCATCTAGATGTGTGAAGGTTAGTGTCTTTTCTGTAGGGAAGCTAATGAGCCATCAAGAATGACATTCCTGGATGTGTGTAAACTTACATTTTTTATTACCATAGCATTTTTGTATGTTATCTGTCGTTATGTACTTGAAAATGTATAAATTGACCAATTCGGCACATTTGGGCAAACTCCTGGCAGACTTAATACAACATATTGTGTGGTAATGTAATTCTTCACTGGATCAGTCTGAAACTTTGCACACACACTGCTTCCATCTTGTGGACAACATCTAAATCACACCCAGAGTCCCATCTCAATGTATGGCCTTTCTCTTGCATTTCAGAGATGATGGAAAAAATATAGAAAACACATTTTTTTGTTTGTATTGTCTTTTACCAGATCTAATCTGTTATATTCTCCTACATTAATTTTACATTTCCACAAAATTCTAAGTGTTTCCTTTCAATTGGTATCAAGAATATGCATATCCTTGCTTCAGGTCCTGAGCTACAGGCAGTTAGATTTGGGTATGTCTTTAGGCTGTAATGGGAAAAAAGGGTCTGATCCTTAAGAGGTTTTAAGGTACTCCAAAGATTTTTACGATCATTCTTTATATAATTTATTTGTGTTTCATAGTATAGTTTATTTTTATTTAGTTTAGTCACATGATTTCTCTATTTTAAATATGTTTGCCAATCGGTTGGGCTGCCAGACTTATTTGCCATTCCTTTTGCATCATCCCTCTCAACCATAAAATAGTTAAATTCCTCATCTTTCCATGGGCTTTAACAGTTTTTACAGTTAATTTCTTAATGGGTGCATGCTTATTAGTAACTTGAATAAGCAATTTCATGAATATATCAAGTGCAGCGTCTGGTTGCTCCTAATTACATACCACAGACCAGCAAATATTCTTTACGTCAACATCAGAATCAGAATCACTCCGAAACTTATTGTAACTTATTGTACACTATATTAGGCCCATCCTTTGGAAGTTTGGCTTTCCTAGATATGGCTACTATGAGGTGTCTGTTGAGAGGGTTATAATCTATGATAACGTATCTGTTGACAGGGTTATTATCTATGGTAACGTATCTGTTGACAGGGTTATTATCTATGGTAACGTATCTGTTGAGAGGGTTATTATCTATGGTAACGTATCTGTTGACAGGGTTATTATCTATGGTAACGTATCTGTTGACAGGGTTATTATCTATGGTAACGTATCTGTTGACAGGGTTATTATCTATGGTAACGTATCTGTTGAGAGGGTTATAATCTATGATAACGTATCTGTTGACAGAGTTATTATCTATGGTAACGTATCTGTTGAGAGGGTTATAATCTATGGTAACGTATCTGTTGACAGGGTTATTATCTATGGTAACGTATCTGTTGAGAGGGTTATAATCTATGGTAACGTATCTGTTGACAGGGTTATTATCTATGGTAACGTATCTGTTGAGAGGGTTATTATCTATGGTAACGTATCTGTTGACAGGGTTATTATCTATGGTAACGTATCTGTTGACAGGGTTATTATCTATGGTAACGTATCTGTTGAGAGGGTTATTATCTATGGTAACGTATCTGTTGACAGGGTTATTATCTATGGTAACGTATCTGTTGACAGGGTTATTATCTATGGTAACGTATCTGTTGAGAGGGTTATAATCTATGGTAACGTATCTGTTGACAGGGTTATTATCTATGGTAACGTATCTGTTGAGAGGGTTATAATCTATGATAACGTATCTGTTGACAGGGTTATTATCTATGGTAAGCTATATCCTCCTATGTTTTAATTTGATCTATGACTTAGTCTAATTTGAATTAGATTAGGACTGTGATTGTGGTAGCAGCCTAACCCATCTCCAAGAGAAGAGATGTCATTTATTTAGTCATCTAGGAGCAAAGACAAGGAATGCCCCAAGGAATGCATTTAGATAACTTACATTCATGAAAGTTATTAGAAGATAGGTATTGCATGTCAACCTCCTAACACCTTACACTTTTGAATGTCACTTCTCACCTAATTTTACGATGTATCACCATTTTCAGATAAGAATTGAGAGAAGAAAGAGGCATAGACAGAAAGATACATACTGCACGTGGCCTGGTTGTTTTTGTGGAAGGGAATGTGTTGTCAACAAAATATATCTTATTGTAAAATAACAATTTGTAATTGTCACTTTTTGAACTACACATTTGTTTTCTGTCGAGGTTTTCATGTTGACAAAGTGCCTCAGAACCTGGACGCCATAGTGATTGGTATTGGCATCGGGGGCCTGACGGTGGCGGCCACGTTGACCAAATTGGGCAAGAGGATCCTTGTCCTGGAACAGCATGACCAATCAGGAGGCTGATGTCACACCTACATAGAGAAAGGATTTTAATTCGATATTGGTAAGACAGAGGTCTTGTTGTGGGTTTCTCACTGATAACTTGTACTCAATAGACCAGGTGTCATAGAAAGTACAGTAGGTTGTATTCCAAGTATTCAACGCATCATGCATTGCTTTGGAGTTAACACATTTGAAATGAGCACAAATGGCATCTAATGTGGCACAAAATGTAATGATCAATTCACATACAACAAGCTGTGTTGAGAAGAAGCGCTTGCTCCCTCTTCTAAAAGTTTGGGTAGTACATTATCCTCACACAGTCAATGGGTTCCCACAAGATGGGCAAGTGGCAAAGCCAAAATTGGCTATATTGTAAAAATGTACGTTGGTCTTATTTAAGTTTAGGGTAAGGCATAAGCTTGCTTATCAATGTGGTTAAGGTAAGGGTTAGGTTTAAAATCGTATTTTAAGAAGATAAACCCACCTGTTTCTACAATTTATGTTTTTGCCACTTGCCCAGATAGTGACGACCCAGTCAATGGCTTTTGTAACATCTTATTGAAACATGATTTGTCACCATTGTCCCTTCCAGGTCTCCACTACATCAGCAAGCTCCATGAGAACAGTCTGCTGCATATTGCCTTCGACCAGATCACAGATGACCAGCTGGAGTTTGTAAAGCTGGACCAGCACTTTGACATCATCCAGATCGGTGAGAGAGAGGAGAAATGCGAGTACCATCTTCACCGGCACGACAGAGATGTAGACTCACCTGAAGAAGCAGATGATGTTGCTACCATCAAAATGTTTTTCAAAATCATGAACAAACTTTATTTCAGTGGGGGGGATTTGTTGGTCATGAGAACACTGATGTGATCAACTGAGGATCAACAGTATTGTAGTCACCTCAAGCCATTACCTAGTGACCTCATCAAGATATTTGGATCTCTTGGGGTAACAGCTGAGGTGTTTGGTTGACAGCCCCGAGGTTCAAGCCCTGGTTGGCACTACCCTCTGACTTCGCTGAGGTGTTTGGCTGATGGTACAAGCGTCAAGCCCTGGCTGGGACTACCCTCTGACTTCGCTGAGGTGTTTCGTTGGCACTCCCAACGTCCAAAGTTCAAGACCTGGTTGTGGTTGGGACTACCCTCTGACTTCGCTACAGTATATTAACTGATGTTTTTACTTCAAATGACCATCTGTATCATGCCAGGTGTCAGCCAAGAAGACCCACTACCTGGCCTCTCTGAAGCTGATCCCCCACTACCTGGCCTCTCTGAAGTTGATCTCCCACTACCTGGCCTCTCTGAAGCTGATCCCCCCACTACCTGGCCTCTCTGAAGCTGATCCTCCACTACCTGGCCTCTCTGAAGCTGATCCCCCACTACCTGGCCTCTCTGAAGCTGATCCCCGATTGGCTGGCTTTGTTCCTGCTGAAGTCAGGCATCACCAACTTCTGCTCCTCCGTCTTTACCCTCTCTGGTACTGGAGCTACAGACCTGGTCAGCACTTTGACCACCAACACCTTGAACACCTTCACATCATCTTAAACTACCTCTTCTACGGTAGATAGACTTAACATTCTAGATTATATGTAAGTGATAATGCCCAAGAAGCAGGTGTTTGGAGGATATATTGGCACAGGTGGGGAAAACCACTTTTATACAATGGGTTACCAACATATTCAAATAATGATTCACATATTTTAATTGACAACGTTAGTTTTGATGAATTTACTCTTACTATTTCATCCTTCCACAAGATATAGTCCCGACACAAATCTAGGGTTGCAACCTAAGCTGGCTGGTTGTTCATTCTATCCATTCGGTTGCCAGAGTGGCCCAGTCGTTAAGTCTTTTTGTTCTGTATTTATGGATGCGACCCAGTCATTCGTTCTAAATGTTCCATTGCCTTACTGGCTGGCAACATTCTTATCCATTGCTTGCTAGCTAGCCATCTAAGGCTAACTTACAGTCAGGTCAAACAGTGCAGCCAGAATTACAACAAAGTAGCTGCATTTGATTTGTTTAAGCTGTTTTCTAGTGACATTTATTTGGATACATCCATAACAATAAGCTAATGTTCCGCGATTTCACCTGGCGTAGAAAATGTGCTCTCTCGTCAGGACACTGTTGTTCAGAGGAGCTAGCCAACAACACTTCAAACTGAAAGTGGAAAGACTTCAATCTAGCTGCACTTTACCTGTTGTTTTCTATTGATAGTTCTTTGTATATGTCCGTAAAAATTATGCTGATTCATGATTT
The DNA here is from genome assembly GCF_016432855.1 of Salvelinus namaycush. NCBI lineage: Eukaryota > Metazoa > Chordata > Actinopteri > Salmoniformes > Salmonidae > Salvelinus > Salvelinus namaycush. Next base: position 78,375,682 of record NC_052310.1, read on the forward strand.
CGACTGGCTGAGAAAAGCTGTCTGCCTGTCTCTCATCCCGAATCCCGACTCCCGACACGTTCATTACTATGCAACAGCTGGAGATCGTATTTGAATATTGAAACAATGTTGCAAATGACGGAGAGACAGACCGCAAGGTTTATATAAATCTCCGCTGTTGAAAACTAAATGTTAGTCTTAAAGAAATGTGAGATAATATCTAGATTATTTTTATAGTGGTGATAAAGTTTATAAATTGCCTGGCTGGGCTGATGAGACAGTGGATTGTGCAGTCAGATGGAACAGAGTAAATAGTCATTCATAGATTTAGATGGTGGTAACGTGTGGAATAGACACCGGCAATAGACACTGGATTAGACCCACCCGTTGTATAAACAATACTATTCTATTATTTTCTATATTATTTTATTCTAGGCTCCGAACAAGGGGTTAAGACCAACTGAGCCATGTCTACAGGGGAATATCTGCCATAATTCATGAAATAGGACTGAGGTAGCTAATTGTTTATTTTCTGTGCCCCCCCCCCCCCCCCCCAGTGTTCCCCTAAGGACTCCAGTGTTGTGATCAATGCTATTCTGTTGCACCACTAGAAAAGAGATACTACCATAATACTGTTCTGTTGCACCACTACAAGAGAGATATTACCCTAATACTCTACTGTTGCACCACTACAAGAGAGATACTACCCTAAAGGAGGAGATCTCCTACCAGATCATCCCTGTCATCCAGAAGTCTGGAGGCAATGTCCTGGTCAGATTGTTGGGTGGTCCTTTGCATGGGGTGATGTAAGTTTCCTTTAACAATCAGTCTTCCAGATAGATGACACAGGGACCTTGGTATAACACTCTTTAGTAATAAAATGCAATTGCAGACAGAGATTCACATACAGAGTACCTCAGTAGTCTATAGTAAAGATCTGTGTGGTGAAATAGGAGACCACACTCTTTGTACAACCTACCATCAGTCATATCTTAACATTGTTGCATTGGATTAGATACAAAGTATCTAAGATGAGAAAAACATGTCTAGACTGTGGTTTCTCACTCTACTATCTCGGCCTTGAGCCTGTGTGACTATCAGCAGGTGCAGGCAATTCTCAGCCCGAGAACTAAAGCAGTACATCTCCATTTACCCAGTACTTTTCCATCATTGCGCATTGCAAGCATACAAAGGTTATCACATATATACAGTAATCATGTGTTGGGGTTCGTTTCCTTTGTCCTTGTCAATCATTTACTCATTGGTGAAATTAGCATTATGACAATATCTTTAATTAACTTGTTATGGATAGGGGGCAGCATTTTCACGTTTGGATGAAAAGCGTGCCCAAAGTAAACTGCCTGCTACTCAGTCACAGTTGCTAATATATGCATGGATAGAACACACTCTGAAGTTTCTAAAACTGTTTGAATGATGTCTGTGAGTATAACAGAACTCATATGGCAGGCAAGAACCTGAGAAAAAATCCAAACAGGAAGTGGGAAATCTGAGGTTTATCGTTTTTCAACTCATTCCCTATTGAAGATACAGTGGGATATGGGTCATGTTCCACTTCCTAAGGCTTCCACTAGATGTCAACAGTCTTTAGAACCTTGTCTGATGCTTCTACTGTGAAGTGGGTCCGAATGAGAGAGGAATGAGTCAGAGGTCTGGCAGAATGCTTTGAGCTCGTGACGCTCGTTCACGTGAGAGCGAGCTCTGTTCCATTTGCTTTTCTACAGACAAAGGAATTCTCCGGTTGGAACATTATTGAAGATTTATGTTAAAAACATCCTAAACATTGTTTCTATACTTCGTTTGACATGTTTCTACGGACTGTAATATGACTTTTCGTCTGAACTTTTGCCTGGACCTGCCCGCGCGTCGTGAGTTTAGATTGTGTACTGAACGCGCGAACAACAAGGAGGTATTTGGACCTAAATTATGGACTTTATGGAACAAATCAAACATTTATTGTGGAACTGGGATTCCTGGGAGTGCATTCTGACGAAAATCATCAAAGGTAAATGAATATTTATAATGCTATTTCTGACATCTATTGACTCCAACATGGCGGATATCTTCTTGGGTTGTGTTGGTCTCTGAGCGCTGTACTCAGATTATTGCATGGCTTGCTTTTTCCGTAAAGTTTGAAATCTGACACAGCGGTTGCATTAAGGAGAAGTATATCTTTAAATCTGTGAATAACACTTGTATCTCTTATTAATGTTTATTATGAGTATTTCTGTGATTTGATGTGGCTCTGTGCAAATTCACGGGATGTTTTGGAGGCAAAGCCAAATGTAAACTGAGGTTTTTGGATATAAATATGAACTTGATCGAACAAAACATACATGTATTGTGTAACATGTTGTCCCGGGAGTGTCATCTGATGAAGAATATCAAAGGTTAGTGATTCATTTTATCAATATTTCTGCTTTTTGTGACTCCTCTCTTTGGTTGGAAAATCGCTGTATGCTTTCTGTGACTAGTTGCTGACCTAACATAATGATATGTTCTGCTTTCGCCTAAAAGCTTTTTTGAAATCGGACACTGTGGTTGGATTAATGAGAATGTTATCTTTAAAATGGTGTCTAATACTTGTATGTTTGAGAAAATTGAATTATGAGATTTCTGTTGATTGAATTTGGCGCCCTGCAATTTCATTGGCTGTTGGCGAGGGGTTCCGCTAGCGGAACTAGGTTCCCCAGTCCTAGACAGGTTAAATCATTAAAAAACCTTGATTAGTGCAATTACAGACAGAAGTTGACAACAGGAACATAACGCATGTTTCCGAGTCAGTTCTGCATCAAAGAAAAGGTCCCAAGTTATTTATTCAACCCGAAGTCCAGCCCTAGTGATGTCACTGCCTACATTATTATCTTTTACTCATGAGACCAAAACCATGCCTACTTTACACTAAAACTCTTGTTTATATAGCTATCTAAAAGCTTAGCAGTAAATGTCCAAGTTGATTTATAGTGGAATGTCTGACTAGTCTCTTATCTCTTACAGTCCCCTGCAGAGTTCTGTCTTCACAGTCACACATTTCTCAGTTTCTTCATAAGAGGCAGAGAGACTAGAAAAGTATTGTGAAACAATATTAAACCTCATAGTAATAGTAATACATAGTAATAGTAACCCTTTTCCCTTCTCCCATTTTACAGGCAGTAGGTAATGCCAAAAGTTCAGCCTGTTGAGCTGAGAAAGTATCTGGTAATGGTTGTTGTATCTGAGTGGTCCTATCAATTGTCACAATACCAAACCCTGCATGTTTCTTCCCTGTAGTTTGATCTGTATATGCAGAACCATCAACGAAAAGCTTCAGGTCAGCATCAGTCAGGGCAGTGTCAGAGAGGTCAGGCCCAGCCTTAGAGTCAAGTTCAATTTGTTTTTCACATTCGTGTGGCGTACCCCCTGTCCGTTCTGCCATGGGGGCAACAAAACAAGATTACCTTTAAAATGATATAAGCCACATGAATGTCTGAGGAATTTTAATTATGAGATTTCTGTTGTTTGAATTTGGCGCCCTGCACTGCACTGACTGTTGTCATATCATCCCGGTGACGGGATTGCAGCCATAAGAAGTTAGAAAAGGAGCCTTGTATATTTCTCCTTCCGCCATGTCAATTATCAATGGTTCAGTCCAGTACAATTCTTGTGGAGTTCTCGAGACACCTACAGTTCTTACAGACCGTTTGGTTATAGGTGGAGCCAGGATTTGTCCTGGTGCACCTAAGCAGGAACAGTGGGCTCCAGTGTCAATTAAGAATAGGATAGTTCTTCCATGTATCCGAAGTTTGATTATTGGGTCCTTTTTCCCATCTTCGAACATGTAGTGGGGACACTGGAGGAAAGGGGTTGGGCCTCTATATTGCTGATTGTCAGGAAAGTAGGAACTGTTGGTGTTCTGATTTCCTTGTGGCCAGACACCTCCTCTTCCCCCTCTCTGTGGTTGATTTCCTCCGAGTCCTCCTTGGTGGCCATGACCAGGCTGGTAACCTCCTTGTGCCTGCTGGGGAGGTTCTCCATAGGTTTGGGGTTGCTGTTGATATCCACCTTGTTGTTGGTATCCTCCTCTGTTTCCTCCTCTGAAATTTCCTCTCCCTCTTCAGTTCACTCCAGGTGTTGTAGCCCATCCTTGATATTGAGGATTTTGTGGACATTGGTTCCTCATGTGTCCAAATTGTCCACACCCCCAGCATTGCATAGGTGGCATTCTGAGTGATGGTAGGCCCCATGGTTGTGGGTTCCCATAGGTCTGAAGGGGAAATTGTACAAAAGCACTATGGGCTGTGGTTGCGGCGCAGGCCCACTTGGGAGCGCTGTAGGAGCAGGACTGTTCATCACCATGTCAGGTTCACCTCTCTTAGTTTGTCATATGGTCTCATGTTTTCCTCAGAATCATCATCCTGTTGTTCCCTCAGTTGTTTTCGGTGTTCGCAGACTTATGCCTTAAGTCTTTCCATTGTTCTTCGAGAACACTCTTCTTCTTCATCTTCTTTCATTAGTTCCCCCTTAGTAATTACATTTGTATCAGTAGCTATTAAAGGGTATAAACTCACTCACTTCCACACCTCCTTCTTTATCTGCATAAGGTGGGGGAGCTGTAGGGTGAAGGGGCCCACATCCTGGGTCTCTCTTTTTCCCTTGTTCCGCCACCCTTTGACTCTTCAACTGTTTCAACTGACTTTGAGCATAAAACGTCTGTCCTTCAGTCTGAATGAGTCCCAATATAGTGGCTGACAGTATGGTAACCTTATTACTCTTCTTCTTACTGCCTTGCCTTCCCTTGACTATGTCACTTATCACATCACACTTAGTCTTATCAAATGTTCCTGTGACCAGATATCTGTACTTTTCTTCTTTGTTTGTCCATTTATTCCATTTACAAAACACCCAGTCCAGGTCAGTTTTCAAGTAGGGATATTTGTCCTGTAAATATTGTTTAGGACTAGTATGTTTCATTGGTGTGGGACCCACTGTCTCTGCACTGCCTTTAGTTGAATCTGTCATGGTGCCCCTTAATTTTCTTTTAATCAGGTTCTATGTAATGCGGACTGAGTGACTTATCTGTATGGTACTGTAGAAAACCCCAGTTCTATCCCCGTATACGGGAAGTAGAACCTAACATAGGATGATATACCCAACACAGTTCTATTTTCTCTAACCCCTCTTCTTCTTTAGTTTCACTACATTCACTCACTAACCAAGCTACTGTAAATGGTTCCACATATGTGTGGTAAATAACCACAATTGGTTTCAATTGTATTTTAACTTCAGTATGGGGGTTAAAATACATGTGGATATAATGGAAGAGTAAACTCACGTCTTTCCCAATATGCAATTTGCAAATGTATCCCTTCTTGTACTAGTCTTGTTGTCTATACCAGTCTAGATTTATTTCAGTACATAGAAATTCTTGATATTAACTAGCATATATCCATCCATTCACTGTTATCAAATACACTCAACTCATACAACAATTGCCCCACACCAAATCTATAATCCCACCAATTATACAAAAATCATAACAAAACCAGTGTCTTCCCTCAGGTAAGAACACCATACATAAAACCAGTGTCCTCCCTCAGGTAAGAACACCATACATAAAACCAGTGTCCTCCCTCAGGTAAGAACACCATACATAAAACCAGTGTCTTCCCTCAAGTAAGAACACCATACATAAAACCAGTGTCCTCCCTCAGGTAAGAACACCATACATAAAACCAGTGTCCTCCCTCAGGTAAGAACACCATACATAAAACCAGTGTCCTCCCTCAGGTAAGAACACCATACATGAAACCAGTGTCCTCCCTCAGGTAAGAACACCATACATATAACCAGTGTCCTCCCTCAGGTAAGAACACCATACATAAAACCAGTGTCCTCCCTCAGGTAAGAGGACCATACATAAAACCAGTGTCCTCCCTCAGGTAAGAACACCATACATAAAACCAGTGTCCTCCCTCAGGTAAGAACACCATACATAAAACCAGTGTCTTCCCTCAGGTAAGAACACCATACATAAAACCAGTGTCTTCCCTCAGGTAAGAACACCATACATAAAATCAGTGTCTTCCCTCAGGTAAGAACACCATACATAAAACCAGTGTCTTCCCTCAGGTAAGAACACCATACATAAAACTAGTGTCCTCCCTCAGGTAAGAACACCATACATAAAACCAGTGTCTTCTCTCAGGTAAGAACACCATACATAAAACCAGTGTCTTCTCTCAGGTAAGAACACCATACATAAAACCAGTGTCCTCCCTCAGATAAGAACACCATACATAAAACCAGTGTCTTCCCTCAGGTAAGAACACCATACATAAAACCAGTGTCTTCTCTCAGGTAAGAACACCATACATAAAACCAGTGTCTTCTCTCAGGTAAGAACACCATACATAAAACCAGTGTCCTCCCTCAGGTAAGAACACCATACATAAAACCAGTGTCTTCCCTCAGGTAAGAACACCATACATAAAACCAGTGTCCTCCCTCAGGTAAGAACACCATACATAAAACCAGTGTCCTCCCTCAGGTAAGGACACCATGCACATATAACACTTTCAATCACTTGTCACCCAGTACCTCAGTACTGACTTGGTTCATCCTAATCTATAACCAAGTTCCTCACACAAGGTTCCATTAGACCCTCAGGAATTTCTAACTGTTACACCTGGAATTCTGTGTCATTTGTCACATATACATCATATACGGGCTTATACATAAATGTAGGTATTGACTGTTCCTGTAATTATCAACCACATGAGTGAGGTGCCACTTACATACTGGAATGAGTCATCAACCACACAGTGCTTTTTCTAATTTCAGACTTTTGGTTTAACAGGTGTCTGCTTACCTTATAATTTGATGCGCTGCACAGTGGGACGAAAACCATACTGATGCAGTGGTCACTCACTCCTGGCAAGCTCGCCAAATGTTGGGTGGTCCTTTGCATGGGGTGATGTAAGTTTCCTTTAACAATCAATCTTCCAGATAGATGACACAGGAACCTTGGTATAAAACTCTTTAGTAATAAAATGCAATTGCAGACAGAGATTCACATACAGAGTACCTCAGTAGTCTATAGTAAAGATCTGTGTGGTGAAACAGGAGACCACACTCTTTGTACAACCTACCATCAGTCATATCTTAACATTGTTGCATTGGATTAGATACAAAGTATCTAAGATGAGAAAAACATGTCTAGACTGTGGTTTCTCACTCTGCTATCTCGGCCTTGAGCCTGTGTGACTATCAGCAGGTGCAGGCAGTTCTCAGCCTGAGAACTAAAGCAGTACATCTCCATTTACCCAGTACTTTTCCATCATTGCGCATTGCAAGCATACAAAGGTTATCACATATATACAGTAATCATGGCATTGGTGTAGCCCCACACCCGACCCCCAGGGTAACCCCCAACAAGATCACTTATCACCCAGATCCTGTTCAACAAGGACAGGGTTGCAGATGTTGAGAATCTTGGTTTGGTCCATATCTGTTTCACAAATCCAGGTATGGTCCATATCCGTTTCACAATGGACAATCAGAGTCGTATTGCATTGATTCAGTCCCTGAATGATGAGACAGATGTGAAAACTCTATAATAACAGCCACACAGTCTCCTCTTGTTGTGCTCCGAGAGTAAGTATTCCATTGCTTATTTCCTCATGCAAGAATTATGAGGACTAACATAATGATGAGATCATGTTGCTATTTCAAAGGCATACAATGTCTTTCTGAGTCCGATCCTGTTCGTTTCCATTGCCATGTGTGAAGGTGAGGAAGGGACAGGAGGAGGTGGAGGTACATGCTCCTGTGATCATCTACAACTGCGGTCTGTTCACCACCTTCCAGAAAGTGCTGCCCTCTGAAATCCAGACCAAGCCAGGTGAGTCACACTGACAAACAGCATGTAGGATCTCAATCAATCGACTGACAGATCGATCCATTCGATTTGTGTTGCCTTATGGTGTTCTGTCTTACTACTATCGTGTCTTGCTATGGGTTTATGGCAAAATACTTTCTTCCTAGCAGTAACTTCTGACATGATGAAGCACAGCAACGGATCATTATCTCTGGCTTTCATGGAACCCAAGAGGAGCTGGGTATTGTCGCCACCAGCTTCTTCTTCATGATGATATGGATGGCTCCTAAGTACAAGCACCGAGTGCTCTTTCAAGATTGACATGAGATGATATCGCTCTCTGTACTCAAAAGGTGGCGCTGCTGTATAAACAATGAGTACAAGCAGTTACTATGGCATCCATATATAGCCTACAGCTGTATATGAAGACTAGTTTCATTGATGCATCATCATTCTAGCATTCTCCAGATGTTTACAGCCTTGTTGTTTTGTGTAGGATGGGAGGGTTCTTTGCCATGAGTAAAGAGGATGAACCTGATAACATCCCCATGATGTTCATCACCTTCCCCTCTGCCAAAGATGCTACGGCCAAGACGAGACACCCAGGTAGGATACTGTAACACTGAATACCAAAGATAATGTAGTCAAAGGGTGTGTACTTCTTTGTCTGATGTACTGTATATACCATGTTACATTCCAGAGAAATCATGCATAATAATATTGACCATGGTGAAACATGAGTGGTTTGAGGAATGGAAGGGTACCTCAGTATGGAAATGGGGAGATGACTATACCAACTACAACATTTTAATTTGACTGGGCATGCACCCTTTTCCCCAAGCTGAGAGAAAAGGGTGGAATAAAATGCCTTTTAACAAACATAGTGTTTATTGAATCTCGCTCGCTCACGCTCTCTCTGTGTTTGGGAGTTTGTAGAGGTTTAGAGATTAATACATGTTAATTCAATTAATCAATTAGCAGTCAAATAACTATTGATAATGTCTCTATGCTCTGTTCTCCATTTAGTGTTCCAGGTCGTTGTGACCCCCCTAACTAACATGCACTACTTGGGAGCCCAGTGCAGGGCGCAGTACTCCACTGAGCACAACCTGGACCTCTTCCATGCTGCTCCACCCATGTCAAAAACCTTTCATCTCAGGTTACACTCCTGGAGCTTCACCTCTAATGCTTCTCCTAAGGATGAAATCCTCTATAAAGTGAGATGAAATGTGCATTAGCAGTAAAGTCTACTGAGTTATATTGTCACATGTTATAAAGTCTATTGAGTTATATAGTCACATGTTAAGACTATTGAGTTATATAGTCACATGTTGTAAAGACTATTGAGTTATATTGTCACATGTTATAAAGTCTATTGAGTTATATTGTCACAAGTTATATAGTCTATTGAGTTATATAGTCACATGTTATAAAGACTATTGAGTTATATAGTCACATGTTGTATAGTCTATTGAGTTATATTGTCACATGTTGTATAGTCTATTGAGTTATATTGTCACATGTTGTATAGTCTATTGAGTTATATAGTCACATGTTGTATAGTCTATTGAGTTATATTGTCACATGTTGTATAGTCTATTGAGTTATATAGTCACATGTTGTATAGTCTATTGAGTTATATTGTCACATGTTGTATAGTCTATTGAGTTATATTGTCACATGTTGTATATTCTATTGAGTTATATTGTCACATGTTGTATAGTCTATTGAGTTATATTGTCACATGTTGAAAAGTCTATTGAGTTATATAGTCACATGTTGTATAGTCTATTGAGTTATATAGTCACATGTTGTATAGTCTATTGAGTTATATTGTCACATGTTGTATAGTCTATTGAGTTATATAGTCACATGTTGTATAGTCTATTGAGTTATATTGTCACATGTTGTAAAGTCTATTGAGTTATATTGTCACATGTTGTATAGTCTATTGAGTTATATAGTCACATGTTAAGTCTATTGAGTTATATTGTCACATGTTGTATAGTCTATTGAGTTATATTGTCACATGTTGTATAGTCTATTGAGTTATATTGTCACATGTTGTATAGTCTATTGAGTTATATTGTCACATGTTGTATAGTCTATTGAGTTATATTGTCACATGTTGTATAGTCTATTGAGTTATATAGTCACATGTTGTATAGTCTATTGAGTTATATAGTCACATGTTGTATAGTCTATTGAGTTATATAGTCACATGTTATAAAGACTATTGAGTTATATAGTCACATGTTGTATAGTCTATTGAGTTATATTGTCACATGTTGTATAGTCTATTTAGTTATATAGTCACATGTTGTATAGTCTATTGAGTTATATTGTCACATGTTGTATAGTCTATTGAGTTATATTGTCACATGTTGTATAGTCTATCGAGTTATATAGTCACATTTTGTATAGTCTATCGAGTTATATTGTCACATGTTATAAAGTCTATTGAGTTATATTGTCACAAGTTGTAAAGACTATTGAGTTATATAGTCACATGTTATAAAGACTATTGAGTTATATAGTCACATGTTGTATAGTCTATTGAGTTATATTGTCACATGTTGTATAGTCTATTGAGTTATATTGTCACATGTTGTATAGTCTATTGAGTTATATAGTCATATGTTAAGTCTATTGAGTTATATAGTCACATGTTGTATAGTCTATTGAGTTATATAGTCACATGTTGTATAGTCTATTGAGTTATATTGTCACATGTTGTATAGTCTATTGAGTTATATAGTCACATGTTGTATAGTCTATTGAGTTATATTGTCACATGTTGTATAGTCTATTGAGTTATATAGTCACATGTTGTAAAGTCTATTGAGTTATATTGTCACATGTTGTATAGTCTATTGAGTTATATAGTCACATGTTGTATAGTCTATTGAGTTATATTGTCACATGTTGTAAAGTCTATTGAGTTATATTGTCACATGTTGTATAGTCTATTGAGTTATATAGTCACATGTTAAGTCTATTGAGTTATATTGTCACATGTTGTATAGTCTATTGAGTTATATTGTCACATGTTGTATAGTCTATTGAGTTATATTGTCACATGTTGTATAGTCTATTGAGTTATATTGTCACATGTTGTATAGTCTATTGAGTTATATTGTCACATGTTGTATAGTCTATTGAGTTATATAGTCACATGTTGTATAGTCTATTGAGTTATATAGTCACATGTTGTATAGTCTATTGAGTTATATAGTCACATGTTATAAAGACTATTGAGTTATATAGTCACATGTTGTATAGTCTATTGAGTTATATTGTCACATGTTGTATAGTCTATTTAGTTATATAGTCACATGTTGTATAGTCTATTGAGTTATATTGTCACATGTTGTATAGTCTATTGAGTTATATTGTCACATGTTGTATAGTCTATCGAGTTATATAGTCACATGTTGTATAGTCTATCGAGTTATATAGTCACATGTTGTATAGTCTATTGAGTTATATAGTCACATGTTGTATAGTCTATTGAGTTATATTGTCACATGTTGTATAGTCTATTGAGTTATATAGTCACATGTTGTATAGTCAATTGAGTTATATTGTCACATGTTGTAAAGTCTATTGAGTTATATAGTCACATGTTGTATAGTCTATTGAGTTATATAGTCACATGTTGTAAAGACTATTGAGTTATATAGTCACATGTTGTATAGTCTATTGAGTTATATTGTCACATGTTATAAAGTCTATTGAGTTATATTGTCACATGTTGTATAGACTATTGAGTTATATTGTCACATGTTGTATAGTCTATTGAGTTATATTGTCACATGTTGTATAGTCTATTGAGTTATATAGTCACATGTTGTATAGTCTATTGAGTTATATAGTCACATGTTATAAAGACTATTGAGTTATATTGTCACATGTTGTATAGACTATTGAGTTATATTGTCACATGTTGTATAGTCTATTGAGTTATATTGTCACATGTTGTATAGTCTATTGAGTTATATAGTCACATGTTGTATAGTCTATTTAGTTATATTGTCACATGTTGTATAGTCTATTGAGTTATATAGTCACATGTTGTATAGTCTATTGAGTTATATAGTCACATGTTGTATAGTCTATTGAGTTATATAGTCACATGTTGTATAGTCTATTGAGTTATATTGTCACATGTTGTATAGTCTATTGAGTTATATTGTCACATGTTGTATAGTCTATTGAGTTATATAGTCACATGTTGTATAGTCTATTGAGTTATATTGTCACATGTTGTATAGTCTATTGAGTTATATAGTCACATGTTATAAAGACTATTGAGTTATATAGTCACATGTTGTATAGTCTATTGAGTTATATTGTCACATGTCGTAAAGACTATTGAGTTATATTGTCACATGTTGTATAGTCTATTGAGTTATATTGTCACATGTTGTATAGTCTATTGAGTTATATTGTCACATGTTGTATAGTCTATTGAGTTATATAGTCACATGTTGTATAGTCTATTGAGTTATATAGTCACATGTTGTATAGTCTATTGAGTTATATTGTCACATGTTGTATAGTCTATTGAGTTATATAGTCACATGTTATAAAGACTATTGAGTTATATTGTCACATGTTGTATAGTCTATTGAGTTATATTGTCACATGTTGTATAGTCTATTGAGTTATATAGTCACATGTTATAAAGACTATTGAGTTATATTGTCACATGTTGTATAGACTATTGAGTTATATTGTCACATGTTGTATAGTCTATTGAGTTATATTGTCACATGTTGTATAGTCTATTGAGTTATATAGTCACATGTTGTATAGTCTATTTAGTTATATTGTCACATGTTGTATAGTCTATTGAGTTATATAGTCACATGTTGTATAGTCTATTGAGTTATATAGTCACATGTTGTATAGTCTATTGAGTTATATAGTCACATGTTGTATAGTCTATTGAGTTATATTGTCACATGTTGTATAGTCTATTGAGTTATATTGTCACATGTTGTATAGTCTATTGAGTTATATAGTCACATGTTGTATAGTCTATTGAGTTATATTGTCACATGTTGTATAGTCTATTGAGTTATATAGTCACATGTTGTATAGTCTATTGAGTTATATTGTCACATGTTGTATAGTCTATTGAGTTATATAGTCACATGTTGTATAGTCTATTGAGTTATATAGTCACATGTTGTATAGTCTATTGAGTTATATGTCACATGTTGTATAGTCTATTGAGTTATATTGTCACATGTTGTATAGTCTATTGAGTTATATTGTCACATGTTGTATAGTCTATTGAGTTATATTGTCACATGTTGTATAGTCTATTGAGTTATATAGTCACATGTTGTATAGTCTATTGAGTTATATAGTCACATGTTGTATAGTCTATTGAGTTATATTGTCACATGTTGTATAGTCTATTGAGTTATATTGTCACATGTTGTATAGTCTATTGAGTTATATTGTCACATGTTGTATAGTCTTGAGTTATATAGTCACATGTTGTATAGTCTATTGAGTTATATAGTCACATGTTAAGTCTATTGAGTTATATTGTCACATGTTGTATAGTCTATTGAGTTATATAGTCACATGTTAAGTCTATTGAGTTATATTGTCACATGTTGTATAGTCTATTGAGTTATATAGTCACATGTTAAGTCTATTGAGTTATATAGTCACATGTTGTATAGTCTATTGAGTTATATAGTCACATGTTATAAAGTCTATTGAGTTATATAGTCACATGTTAAGTCTATTGAGTTATATAGTCACATGTTGTATAGTCTATTGAGTTATATAGTCACATGTTGTATAGTCTATTGAGTTATATAGTCACATGTTGTATAGTCTATTGAGTTATATAGTCACATGTTGTATAGTCTATTGAGTTATATTGTCACATGTTGTATAGTCTATTGAGTTATATTGTCACATGTTGTATAGTCTATTGAGTTATATTGTCACATGTTGTATAGTCTATTGAGTTATATAGTCACATGTTGTATAGTCTATTGAGTTATATAGTCACATGTTGTATAGTCTATTGAGTTATATAGTCACATGTTGTAAAGTCTATTGAGTTATATTGTCACATGTTGTAAAGTCTATTGAGTTATATAGTCACATGTTGTAAAGTCTATTGAGTTATATTGTCACATGTTGAAAAGTCTATTGAGTTATATAGTCACATGTTGTAAAGTCTATTGAGTTATATAGTCACATGTTGTAAAGTCTATTGAGTTATATTGTCACATGTTGAAAAGTCTATTGAGTTATATAGTCACATGTTGTAAAGTCTATTGAGTTATATTGTCACATGTTGTATAGTCTATTGAGTTATATAGTCACATGTTGTATAGTCTATTGAGTTATATAGTCACATGTTGTATAGTCTATTGAGTTATATTGTCACATGTTGTAAAGTCTATTGAGTTATATAGTCACATGTTATAAAGACTATTGAGTTATATAGTCACATGTTAAGTCTATTGAGTTATATTGTCACATGTTATAAAGTCTATTGAGTTATATAGTCACATGTTAAGTCTATTGAGTTATATTGTCACATGTTGTATAGTCTATTGAGTTATATTGTCACATGTTGTATAGTCTATTGAGTTATATAGTCACATGTTGTATAGTCTATTGAGTTATATTGTCACATGTTGTATAGTCTATTGAGTTATATTGTCACATGTTGTATAGTCTATTGAGTTATATTGTCACATGTTGTATAGTCTATTGAGTTATATTGTCACATGTTGTATAGTCTATTGAGTTATATTGTCACATGTTGTATAGTCTATTGAGTTATATTGTCACATGTTGTAAAGTCTATTGAGTTATATTGTCACATGTTGTAAAGTCTATTGAGTTATATAGTCACATGTTGTAAAGTCTATTGAGTTATATTGTCACATGTTGAAAAGTCTATTGAGTTATATAGTCACATGTTGTAAAGTCTATTGAGTTATATTGTCACATGTTGTAAAGTCTATTGAGTTATATAGTCACATGTTATAAAGACTATTGAGTTATATAGTCACATGTTAAGTCTATTGAGTTATATTGTCACATGTTATAAAGTCTATTGAGTTATATAGTCACATGTTAAGTCTATTGAGTTATATTGTCACATGTTGTATAGTCTATTGAGTTATATTGTCACATGTTGTATAGTCTATTGAGTTATATAGTCACATGTTGTATAGTCTATTGAGTTATATTGTCACATGTTGTATAGTCTATTGAGTTATATTGTCACATGTTGTATAGTCTATTGAGTTATATAGTCACATGTTGTATAGTCTATTGAGTTATATAGTCACATGTTGTATAGTCTATTGAGTTATATAGTCACATGTTGTATAGTCTATTGAGTTATATAGTCACATGTTGTATAGTCTATTGAGTTATATAGTCACATGTTGTATAGTCTATCGAGTTATATAGTCACATGTTGTATAGTCTATTGAGTTATATAGTCACATGTTGTATAGTCTATTGAGTTATATAGTCACATGTTGTATAGTCTATTGAGTTATATAGTCACATGTTGTATAGTCTATTGAGTTATATTGTCACATGTTGTATAGTCTATTGAGTTATATTGTCACATGTTGTATAGTCTATTGAGTTATATAGTCACATGTTGTATAGTCTATTGAGTTATATTGTCACATGTTGAAAAGTCTATTGAGGAGTATATCAGAATGTCGTCGATATACACCACTACACCCTGCCCGTGCAGGTCCTGGAAAATCTTGTCTACAAAGGCCTGGAAGACTGATGGAGCATTCATAAACCCGTACGGCATGACGAGGTACTCATAGTGCCCTGAGGTGGTACTAAATGCCGTCTTCGACTCGTCCCCCTCCCGGATACGCACCAGGTTGTAAGCGCTCCTGAGATCCAATTTGGTGAAGATGCGCGCCCCGTGCATTGACTCTATTGCACTGGCTATGAGAGGCAGCGGGTAGCTGTACCTCACAGTAATTTGGTTGATACCTCGATAGTCAATGCACGGGCGCAGACCTCCATCCTTCTTCTTCACAAAAAATCTACTTGTGGAGACAAGTGAAGTGGAGGGCCAAATGTACCCCTATCCTAGGGATTTGGAGACATATGTTTCCATAGCTGCCGTCTCCTCCTGTGACAGGGGATACACGTGACTCCTGGGAAGTCTACCAGGAGATTTATTGCACAATCCCCCCATCGATGGGTGGTAATTGAGTCGCATTCTTCTTACAGAAGGCGAGAGCCAAATTGGCATATTCAGAGGGGATGGGCACAGTGGAGACCTGGTCTGGACTTTCCACCGTAGTAGCACCGACAGACACCCCTAAACACCTCCCTGAGCACTCTAGTGACCACCCCTTGAGAGCCCTCTGTTGCCACGAAATAGTGGGGTTATGACAGGCCAACCAGGGTAGGCCCAGCACCACGGGAAACGCAGGAGAATCAATAAGGAAAATACTAATTCTCTCCTTGTGACCCTCCTGCGTAACCATGCCCAGTGCAGCGGTGGCCTCCCTAATTAGCCCTGACCCTAATGGTTGACTATCTAGGGCGTGCACAGGGAAGGGCAGATCCACAGGAACAATGGGGATCCCTAAACTATGGGCAAATGCTCTGTCAATAAAATTCCCAGCTGCGCCTGAATCCGCGAGCGCCTTATGCTGGGAATGCGGGGAAAACTCAGGAAAATTTATAAACAAAAACATGTGAGCAACAGGGGGCTCTGAGTGAGCCTGGTGCCGACACACCTGGGGTTACACTGCTGCCTCGACTCCCAGAGGAACCTCCCCAGCACCGACCATCAGTGTGCCCTCTGCGGCCACAGATGGTACAGGGAACGGCCCCTCCTCCGTTCGCCCTAAGCGACCGGCTCCATGGGCGTCGGAGCGGTGGTGCTGGGGGATAGAACTGACAGACCCCGATCCGGACGTCCGCGGGTAGCAAGCAGGTTATCCAACCGGATGGACAGGTCCACCAGCTGGTCCAATGTGAGGGTGGTGTCTCGACAGGCCAACTCCCGACGGACGTCCTCACGCAGACTGCACCGGTAGTGATCGATCAGGGCCCTTTCGTTCCAACCCGCGATGGCGGCCATGGTCCGGAAGTTCAAGGCGAACTCCTGTGCGCTCCTCCTCCCCTGCCTCAGCTGGAACAGATGTTCACCCGCCGCTCTACCCTCAGGAGGTTGGTCGAAAACTGCCCGAAAGCGGTGGGTGAACTTCGCGTAATGGTTCAACATCGCTTCTCCTTCCCACCATATGGCGTTGGCCCACTCCAGGGCTTTCCCTGAGAGACAGGAGACGAGGGCGGACCAGCTCTCACGTCCCGAAGGAGCCGGGTGGACGGTCGCCAGGTAGATTTCCAGCTAGAGTAGGAACCCCTGGCATCCTGCAGCCGTCCCATCATACTCCCTCGGGAGCGCGAGCCGAATCCCACTGGGACCGGGTGAAGGAGGCGTGAACAGTGGTGCCTGTTGTAGTGGTGCCGGTGGAGGCGCTGGAAGAACTCCTCTTGTCTCCCATCGGTCCATCGTCTGCAGCACGCGATCCATGGCGGTGCCGAGACGTTGCAACATGGTTGCATGCTGCTGGACGCGCTCCTCGACCGCCAAAGAGGGGTTGTCTGCTCCTGCTGACTCCATTTCTTTGGTGCGTGATTCTGTAGTGGTCTGGGTGTAGCTGGTGCAGAGGAGTCAGGCGCAGGACAGCAGAGATCAGTAACACAAGTAACTTTACTCAAATATACCAATAACATGTCGTAATACCGAGCCCACAATAACGGACCGAACATACATAAAACAATCACGCACAAAAACCATGGGGAAAACAGAGGGTTAAATAATGAACATGTATTTGGGGAATTGAAACCAGGTGTGTAAAACAAAAACAAAACAAATGGAAAATGAAAAGTGGATCGGCGATGGCTAAAAGGCCGGTGACGTCAATCGCCGAATGCCGCCCGAACAAGGAGAGGGACCGACTTCGGCGGAAGTCGTGACACTGTCACTAGGTTCTACTCAGGCTGTGGGATGCCATCTCACTAGGATCTGCTCAGGCTGTGGGATGCCCTCTGTCTCTAGGGTCTACTCAGGCTGCGGGATGCCCTCTCACTAGGCTCTACTCAGGCTGTGGGATGCCCTCTCACCAGTGTCTGCTCAGGCTGTGGGATGCCCTCTCACTAGGCTCTACTCAGGCTGTGGGATGCCCTCTGTCACCAGGGTCTGCTCAGGCTGTGGGATGCCAGGCACTCTGTTACTAGGTTCTACTCAGGCTGTGGGATGCCCTCTCACCAGTGTCTGCTCAGGCTGTGGGATGCCCTCTGTCACTAGAGTCTGCTCAGGCTGTGGGATGCCCTCTGTCACTAGGCTCTACTCAGGCTGTGGGATGCCCTCTGTCACTAAGGTCTGCTCAAGCTGTGGGATGCCCTCTGACTAGGCTCTACTCAGGCTGTGGGATGCCCTCTGTCACTAGGGTCTACTCAGGCTGTGTGATGCCCTCTGCCACTAGGCTCTACTCAGGCTGTGGGATGCCCTCTGCCACTAGGCTCTATTCAGGCTGTGGGATGCCCTCTGCCACTAGGCTCTATTCAGGCTGTGGGATGCCCTCTCACTAGGCTCTACTCAGGCGGTGGGATGCCCTCTGTCCCTCGGCTCTACTCAGGCTGTGGAACCCTCTCACTAGGGTCTGCTCAGGCTGTGGGATGCCAGGCCCTCTGTCACTACTCTCTTCCTTCCATCCCTCTGTCCTGTATGTATCAACTGCAGCTAGGCCTACAGCAAATTAGATTTGTTGCTGAAAAAATTGAGGAAACATCACTTTAAAAGCGCACAAAAACAAATAAAAAAATATGCCATTAAGGTTAAATTCTGGCCTTATTGTTACAATTCAAACCTGGAAATCATGTTTTAGGACTTTTAGGAGTGTCAACTTCCCTCAATCCGTGTCACACTGCTGTCCAAATCAAACACGCATTAAAAGTTCATTACTCAAAATGTCAGATGTGTCAGGATACAGGAGTCTGTACTGAGGACTGTGATGATGGACACGCCATATTCCTTATGGTAGGATTTATCAAAAAACGGCCTATTTTAATTCCCTCACTCAGGCTAATAATTTTTGATGAAAATAAGAATGAAATGTAATGTCTGAGGGGTATTTCTAGTGAAGCAGTGAACATTGTATCCTTGGTAATGACTGGCTGGATGGATTTACACAACGGCAGAGGAGATGTGTGTGCAGTGTGTGTGTGTTATTACTCTCTTGATGGAGCCTTTTAAAACTGTAAAAGTCATTAACTCTGTAGGAAGATAATTGGACACTTTTTTCTAGGTATTTTACGGGGCTGAGGAGGCAGTACAGTGTGGTAGTAATTACAGCTGAATTAATTGTCCTGAAGGAATCATTTTATCATACAGATAGTGATGGTACTGTCCAGCACCACTTTATTAAAGTATTCACTCTATGTTATTGGATATGGGACCTCTTCTACTATTTCCCCTTCCCCTTTACTGCTATGGGCTGTTCATACTGTAGGCTACATGTCCAGACATGCTCTTCTTTCAGGAGAAAGCAGTGGTGTAGTTTATCTTCAATGGCCACTGTTACCATCACAATGGTTGGTCAAAACTCTAACACATTATGGCCAGCACATCAGGGTAGCTAATCATTCAATGTTGAGAAGTAAATACTTTCTTTGAAAAATCTGAATAACGGAATAGACCCCACCACCCCAACCCCTTCACAGAATTCGACTGAATAAGTTCCCTCTGCAAAATGGTGATCTCCCATTGGTTCAGAGCAGCAGCAGTGGACAGAGACAAACAGACTTGCTGCTAGGCAGCAGCAGTGGACAGAGAGAACAGACTTGTTGCTGGGCAGCAGCAGTGGACAGAGAGAACAGACTTTTTGCTGGGAAGCAGCAGTGGACAGAGAGAACAGACTTGTTGCTGGGCAGCAGAAGTGGACAGAGAGAACAGACTTTTTGCTGGGAAGCAGCAGTGGACAGAGAGAACAGACTTGTTGCTGGGCAGCAGAAGTGGACAGAGAGAACAGACTTGTTGCTGGGCAGCAGCAGTGGACAGAGAACAGACTTGTTGCTGGGCAGCAGAAGTGGACAGAGATAACAGACTTGTTGCTGGGCAGTAGCAGTGGACAGAGAACAGACTTGTTGCTGGGCAGCAGCAGTGGACAGAGAGAACAGACTTGTTGCTGGGCAGCAGCAGTGGACAGAGAGAACAGACTTGTTGCTGGGCAGCAGAAGTGGACAGAGAGAACAGACTTGTTGCTGGGCAGCAGAAGTGGACAGAGAGAACAGACGTGTTGCTGGGCAGCAGCAGTGGACAGAGAGAACAGACTTGTTGCTGGGAAGCAGCAGTGGACAGAGAGAACAGACTTTTTGCTGGGAAGCAGCAGTGGACAGAGAGAACAGACTTGTTGCTGGGAAGCAGAAGTGGACAGAGAGAACAGACTTGTTGCTGGGCAGCAGAAGTGGACAGAGAGAACAGACTTTTTGCTGGGAAGCAGCAGTGGACAGAGAGAACAGACTTGTTGCTGGGCAGCAGCAGTGCACAGAGAGAACAGACTTGTTGCTGGGCAGCAGAAGTGGACAGAGAGAACAGACTTGTTGCTGGGCAGCAGCAGTGGACAGAGAGAACAGACTTGTTGCTGGGCAGTAGCAGTGGACAGAGAACAGACTTGTTGCTGGGCAGCAGAAGTGGACAGAGAGACCAGACTTTTTGCTGGGAAGCAGCAGTGGACAGAGAGAACAGACTTGTTGCTGGGAAGCAGCAGTGGACAGAGAGAACAGACTTGTTGCTGGGAAGCAGCAGTGGACAGAGAGAACAGACTTGTTGCTGGGCAGCAGAAGTGGACAGAGAGAAAATACTTTTTGCTGGGAAGCAGCAGTGGACAGAGAGAACAGACTTGTTGCTGGGCAGCAGAAGTGGACAGAGAGAACAGACTTGTTGCTGGGAAGCAGCAGTGGACAGAGAGAACAGACTTGTTGCTGGGCAGCAGCAGTGGACAGAGAGAACAGACTTGTTGCTGGGCAGCAACAGTGGACAGAGAGAACATACTTTTTGCTGGGAAGCAGCAGTGGACAGAGAACATACTTGTTGCTGGGCAGCAGCAGTGGACAGAGAGAACAGACTTGTTGCTGGGCAGCAGAAGTGGACAGAGAGAAAATACTTTTTGCTGGGAAGCAGCAGTGGACAGAGAGAACAGACTTGTTGCTGGGCAGCAGAAGTGGACAGAGAGAACAGACTTGTTGCTGGGAAGCAGCAGTGGACAGAGAGAACAGACTTGTTGCTGGGCAGCAGCAGTGGACAGAGAGAACAGACTTGTTGCTGGGCAGCAACAGTGGACAGAGAGAACAGACTTGTTGCTGGGAAGCAGCAGTGGACAGAGAGAACAGACTTTTTGCTGGGCAGCAACAGTGGACAGAGAGAACAGACTTGTTGCTGGGCAGCAGCAGTGGACAGAGAGAACAGACTTGTTGCTGGGCAGCAGAAGTGGACAGAGAGAACAGACTTGTTGCTGGGAAGCAGCAGTGGACAGAGAGAACAGACTTTTTGCTGGGCAGCAGCAGTGGACAGAGAGAACAGACTTGTTGCTGGGCAGCAACAGTGGACAGAGAGAACAGACTTGTTGCTGGGCAGCAACAGTGGACAGAGAGAACAGACTTTTTGCTGGGCAGCAACAGTGGACAGAGAGAACAGACTTTTTGCTGGGCAGCAACAGTGGACAGAGAGAACAGACTTGTTGCTGGGCAGCAGCAGTGGACAGAGAACAGACTTGTTGCTGGGAAGCAGCAGTGGACAGAGAACAGACTTTTTGCCTGGGTCTCTTTTGTTTCACTAGATCACTTTCTCCTTTCTCTGTTCCAGATCTTGACTCCTCCCCTGGGCTTGGCAGACACAACTCAGCCTCTTTCTGTGTGTGTGTGTCTCCTCAGCGCTGTACTGCAGCCAGCATCCACAGCTGGTTCCAATCTGAGGGCTCTGTTAAGAGCAGACAGCCGAGACGACAAGAAGGCGAAGAGAGAAGAAAGGAGAAGGAGAAGAGAGGAGTGGACCAACAGACACAAGCTGGGGATCAACCAGTCCTAATTATGATGTTACTAAAGAGTGGGGAGTGTCACACCTAAACTGACAAGACTCTTCAGCAATTTCCTCCATCTACCACAGCAGTCTCTTGGGATTTCCCATCTCAACCTTTTACCCTCTTTTGTGTAATTCAGATTTTCCACATAACTGTACAGCTACACACAAGTGTGTGTGTGTGTGCATGTGTGCGTGTGTGCATGTGTGCGTGCGTGTGTGCGTGCGTGCGTGCGTGCGTGACTACATTGTTCTGCTAAACCATGTAAGTCTATCATAAATAAAAGCAAGCAAACAGATTTTTCCTCCATGTCTGTGTTTCTCTCTGTGGAGGAAACCAAACCAGACTGTTCTTTTTTTGGGCTCTGCTGAAATGTTTCTCTTTGACTTTGGCAAACTCTACAGAGTGTTTCAGCTAGCCTAGATTGAAAGACCCATCCAGTGGAAATGTCCTGTCCAAGACAGTCCAACCAGTCCAACTATTTTCACTCTTTAAAAAGCCCAATAAATGGAAAACCCTGCTTCCATATTACATATGCCCGGTTGAAAACACACAGAACACACTGTTGAGATTAGCTGTGTATTAGTAGAACAGATGCTTCTTAGGAATGGAACTCATCCTGACAAGTATCAGGCTCCAAATCAAGATGAGTTCAACATTGTCTGTAGCTTCACCTTCTTCATTCCATCCAGAGAGAAGAACACAGACAGGCCCCAATCAGAGGGTGTGTCCCAAATGGCACCCCATTCCCAATTTATTGCACTACTTTTGACCAGGGCCCATAGAGCTCTGGTCAAAAATAATGCACTAAATAGGGAATAGGGTGCCATTAGGGCTAAGATAGAATGTTCTCTCATGGCACATAGTAGTGATGGGGAAACATTTATAGTTACATATTGGAGTATTATTTGGGAAGATATTACATCAATACATTGACTCCTACCAATGATTTGTATTTGTATTTTTTTATATACATATATATATATATACAGTATATATGTATATATACACTGCTCAAAAAAATAAAGGGAACACTTAAACAACACAATGTAACTCCAAGTCAATCACACTTCTGTGAAATCAAACTGTCCACTTAGGAAGCAACACTGATTGACAATAAATTTAACATGCTGTTGTGCAAATGGAATAGACAAAAGGTGGAAATTATAGGCAATTAGTAAGACACCCCCAAAAAAGGAATGGTTCTGCAGGTGGTGACCACAGACCACTTCTCAGTTCCTATGCTTCCTGGCTGATGTTTTGGTCACTTTTGAATGCTGGCGGTGCTTTCACTCTAGTGGTAGCATGAGACGGAGTCTACAACCCACACAAGTGGCTCAGGTAGTGCAGTTCATCCAGGATGGCACATCAATGCGAGCTGTGGCAAAAAGGTTTGCTGTGTCTGTCAGCGTAGTGTCCAGAGCATGGAGGCGCTACCAGGAGACAGGCCAGTACATCAGGAGACGTGGAGGAGGCCGTAGGAGGGCAACAACCCAGCAGCAGGACCGCTACCTCCGCCTTTGTGCAAGGAGGAGCACTGCCAGAGCCCTGCAAAATGACCTCCAGCAGGCCACAAATGTGCATGTGTCTTCTCAAACGGTCAGAAACAGACTCCATGAGGGTGGTATGAGGGCCCGACGTCCACAGGTGGGGGTTGTGCTTACAGCCCAACACTGTGCAGGATGTTTGGCATTTGCCAGAGAACACCAAGATTGGCAAATTCGCTACTGGCGCCCTGTGCTCTTCACAGATGAAAGCAGGTTCACACTGAGCACATGAGCACATGTGACAGACGTGACAGAGTCTGGAGACGCCGTGGAGAACGTTCTGCTGCCTGCAACATCTTCCAGCATGACCGGTTTGGCGGTGGGTCAGTCATGGTGTGGGGTGGCATTTCTTTGTGGGGCCACACAGCCCTCCATGTGCTCGCCAGAGGTAGCCTGACTGCCATTAGGTACCGAGATGAGATCCTCAGAGCCCTTGTGAGACCATATGCTGACACATGCACATTTGTGGCCTGCTGGAGGTCATTTTGCAGGGCTCTGGCAGTGCTCCTCCTTGCACAACGGCGGAGGTAGCGGTCCTGCTGCTGGGTTGTTGCCCTCCTACGGCCTCCTCCACGTCTCCTCATGTACTGCCTGTCTCCTGGTAGCGCCTCCATGCTCTGGACACTACGCTGACAGACACAGCAAACCTTCTTGCCACAGCTCGCATTGATGTGCCATCCTGGATGAGCTGCACTACCTGAGCCACTTGTGTGGGTTGTAGACTCCGTCTCATGCTATCACTAGAGTGAGAGCACCGCCAGCATTCAAAAGTGACCAAAACATCAGCCAGGAAGCATAGGAACTGAGAAGTGGTCTGTGGTCACCACCTGCAGAATCACTCCTTTATTGGGGGTGTCTTGCTAATTGCCTATAATTTCCACCTTTTGTCTATTCCATTTGCACAACAGTATGTGAAATTTATTGTCAATCAGTGTTGCTTCCTAAGTGGACAGTTTGATTTCACAGAAGTGTGATTGACTTGGAGTTACATTGTGTTGTTTAAGTGTTCCCTTTATTTTTTTGAGCAGTGTATATTGATTGCAATTATTCCCAAATGAGTGAGCGTTCATGTGCAAAGGATTAGCATTTCAATTAATATAATGATCAACTGTGTAGTGACTCATTTTTGTCTTTCCCGCCCTTCTCAGTCCACACCCACTTCCCTTTTTCCACCAAGCCGCCATATCGGCTTAGCCCACTAGGGAACCTCCCCTATAATTTCCTTGTAACCATATCTACTGTTTATGGATTTCTGTGATTATTTAGTTAGTTAGTAAATAAATGATTAAGACAATTGGTGTATGGATGATTCATAGTGGAGACTGGGTTCGTGCAGATAACCAACAATTTAAGATGTTTGGAATGAGACTAACGTGAGGTAAAGAATATTTCATTAATTAGAATGAAGTAAGAAGGGCTTTATAAATACATTTGATTGATTGATTGAATTAGCCCATCAGAAGCTTCTAAAGCCATGACATAATTTTCTGGAATTTTCCAAGCTGTTTAAAGGCACAGTCAACTTCGTGTATGTAATCTTCTGACCCACTGGATTTGTGATACAGTGAGTTATAAGTGAAATAATCTGTCTGTAAACAATTGTTGTGAAAATGACTTGTGTCATGCACAAAGTAGATGTTCTAACCGACTTGCCAAAACTATAGTTTGTTAACAAGAAATTTGTGGAGTGGTTGAAAAACGAGTTTTAATGACTACAACCTAAGTGTATGTAAACTGTATACTGTATATCTATACCAGATCTGCTTACGAACAATAATAGCCCTTTTCATGGAGAGGCTGGTGTTTGATATACTGGCGATCTAATGCTGCCTGGTCTCTTCAAACAAAAATCCTATTTGTGTCACAGGGCTGTACAATGGCTTGTGAAAGTATTCACCCCCTTGTCATTTGTCCTATTTTGTTGCCTTACAACCTGGAATTGAAATAGTTTTTTGGGGGGGTTTGTATCATGTGATTTACACAATATGCCTACCACTTTGAAGATGCAAAATATTTTGGGGGGTGAAATAAGCAAGAAATAAGACAAAAGAAACTGAAAACTTGAGCGTGCATAACTATTCAACCCCCTAAAGTCAAGAATTTGTAGAGCCAACTTTTGCAGCAATTACAGCTGCAAGTCTCTTGGGGTATGTTTCTATAAGCTTGGCACATCTAGCCCCAGGGATATTTGCCCATTCTTCAAGGCAAAATTGCTCCAGTTCCTTCAAGTTGGATGGGTTCCGCTGGTGTAAATCAATCTTTAAGTCATACCACAGATTCTCAATTGGATTGAGGTTGTGGCTTTGACTAGGCCATTTCAAGACATTTAAATGTTTCCCCTTAAACCACTCGAGTGTTGCTTTAGCAGTATGCTTAGGGTCATTGACCTGCTGGAAGGTGAACCTCCGTCCCAGTCTCAAGTCTCTGGAAGACTGAAACAGGTTTCCCTCAATAATTTCCCTGTATTTAGCGCCATCCATTATTCAATTCTGACCAGTTTCCCAGTCCCTGCCGATGAAAAACATCCCCACAGCATGATGCTGCCAACACCATGCTTCACTGTAGGGATGGTATTCTCGGGGTGATGAGAGGTGTTGGGTTTGCGCCAGACATAGCGTTTTCCTTGATGGCCAAAAAACTAAATTTTTAGTCTCATCTGACCAGAGTACCTTCTGTTTGGGGAGTCTCCCACATGCCTTTTGGCGAACCACAAACATGTTTGCTTATTTTTTCTGGCCACTCTTCAGTAAAGCCCAGCTCCGTGGAGTGTATGGCTCAAAGTGGTCCTATGGACAGATACTTCAATCTCCGCTATGGAGCTTTGCAGCTTCTTCAGGGATATCTTTGGTCTCTTTGTTGCCTCTCTGATTAATGCCCTCCTTGCCTGGTCCGTGAGTTTTGGTGGGCGGCCCTCTCTTGGCAGGTTTGCTGTGGTGCCATATTCTTTCCATTTTTAATAATGTATTTAATGGTGCTCCGTGGGATGTTCAAAGTTTCTAATATTTTTTATAACCCAACCCTGATCTGTACTTCTCCACAACTTTGTCCCTGACCTGTTTGGAGAGCTCCTTGGTCTTCATAGTGCCGCTTGCTTGGTGGTGCCCCTTGCTTAGTGGTGTTGCAGACTCTGGGGCCTTTCAGAACAGGTGTATATGTACTGAGATCATGCGACAGATGATGTGACACTTAGATTGCACACAGGTGGACTTTATTTAACTAATTATGTGACTTCTGAAGGTAATTGATTGCACCAGATCTTATTTAGGGGCTTCATAGCAAAGGGGGTGAATACATATGCATGCAACACTTTTCCGTTTTTAGATTTTTTGAATTTATTGAATCAAGTTATTTTTTTCATTTCACTTCACCAATGCGGACTATTTTGTGTATGTCCATTATATGAAATCCAAATAAAAATCCATTCAAATTACAGGTTGTACTGCAACAAAATAGGAAAAACACCAAGGGGGATGAATACTTTGTAAGGCACTGTATGTTGTGAAATTGTTAGGCATTACTTGTTAGATATTACTGCACTGTCGGAGCTAGAAACACAAGCATTTCGCTACACATGCTAAACACATGTATTTGACCAATACAATTTGATTTGAGAGCCCTGTAAATAGCTGCGCAGCGACGCTCCCCATCCAACCTGACAAAGCTTGAGAGGAACTGCAGAGAAGAATGGGAGAAATTCCCCAAATACAGGTGTGCTAACCTTGTAGCGTCCCAAGAAGACTCGAGAATGTAATCACTGCCAAAGGTGCTTCAACAAAGTACTGAGGAAAGGGTCTGAATACTTATGTAAAAGTTTTGTCATTTTTTATTTGTTGACATTTGCAAAAATGTCTAAAAACCAGTTTTTGCTTTTTCATTATCGGGTATTGTGTGTAGATTGATGAGGAAAAATATTTAATCAATTTTAGAATAAGGCTGTAACATAACAAAATGTGGAAAAGTCAAGGGGTCTGAATACTTTCTGAATGCACTGTATATATATATTTATTATTATTATTAATATATATTTTTATAAGTAAAGTTAGCTAGTGCTAGAAAGCTGTACCTGCACCCAAACACCGATATTTGTCATCCTACAGCTTGTTTTTCACCTTCTTTTTAAATAGTGTTTTCAGCACTTTTATTTCCATGAATGATCACAACTAATTTTCTCATGGGTCTCTCTTGTCTCTCTGCAGCAGACATGGTGAGAAATATTTTTTGGGAACATCAAATTGAATGCACCTGTCTGGACTGGTCAGCAGTACCTGTCTGGACTGGTCAGCAGTACCTGTCTGGACTGGACAACAGTACCTGTCTGGACTGGACAGCAGTACCTGTCTGGACTGGTCAGCAGTACCTGTCTGGACTGGACAGCAGTACCTATCTGGACTGGACAGCAGTACCTGTCTGGACTGGTCAGCAGTACCTGTCTGGACTGGACAGCAGTACCTGTCTGGACTGGTCAGCAGTACCTGTCTGGACTGGACAGCAGTACCTGTCTGGACTGGACAGCAGTACCTGTCTGGACTGGGCAAGAGTACCTGTCTGGACTGGACAGCAGTACCTGTCTGGACTGGACAGCAGTACCTGTCTAGACTGGTCAGCAGTACCTGTCTGGACTGGACAGCAGTACCTGTCTGGACTGGACAGCAGTACCTGTCTGGACTGGACAGCAGTACCTGTCTGGACTGGACAGCAGTACCTGTCTGGACTGGTCAGCAGTACCTGTCTGGACAGGACAGCAGTACCTGTCTGGACTGGACAGCAGTACCTGTCTGGACTGGACAGCAGTACCTGTCTGGACTGGACAGCAGTACCTGTCTGGACTGGGCAAGAGTACCTGTTTGGACTGGACAGCATTACTTGACTGGACAGCATCATCCAAAGTTCTGTCGATGGCGTCCTGTCACCCTGAAAGAGTCTCTAAAAGCTTTACTGAGCTTTACGTCTGACTCAGAGCAGAGGAATGTGTCTTGGCAGCTCCTCTCCTTTCCATTTCCAGCTGTTAGTAAAGCTTCCTGTGGGACTGCTGCTCCTCACATTTAATTCTAAATTATGTTTAATGTTCTTCTCCGGAAGAGGAGAGGAGAAGAGCAGGCTGGGTGAGGAGTGGAGGAGGCTGGGGCTGGGAGAGGAGTAGAGTGGAAGAGGCTGGGAGAGGAGTGGAGAGGAGGCTGGGGCTGGCAGAGGAGTGGAGGAGGCTGGGGCTGGGAGAGGAGAGGAGTGGAGGAGGCTGGGGCTGGGAGAGGTGTGGAGGAAGCTGGGTGAGGAGTGGAGGAGGCTGGAGCTGGGAGAGGAGAGGATGAGGCTGGGAGAGGAGAGGAGTGGAGGAGGCTGGGGCTGGGAGAGGATAGGACAGGAGGAGGCTGGGGAAGGTAGAGGATAGGAGAGGAGGCTGGGGCTGGGACAGGATATGAGAGGAGGGGAAGAATGCTGGGAGAGGAGAAAATAGGAAAGGAGAGGAGGAGGCTGGGACCGGAAGAGGAGAGCAGGAGGCTGGGAGAAATAAGGAGAGGAGTGGAGAGAAGGAAGCTGGGCCTGGGTGAGGAGAGAAGTGGAGAGGAGGAGGCTGGGAGAGGAGAAGAGTGGCGAGGAAAAAGCTGGAAATGGGAAAGGAGAGGAATGGAGAGGAGGATGCTGGGGCAGGGAGAGGAAGCCACAAAGAGGAGAACATTTAGAGTTTGCTGTAGTTTGTGTAAACCAAAACAAGGCCACTTCTTTTGAGATGTTTGGAGGAAAGATTACAGTTTTCCTTGTTGTTCAATTAGTGTAAACATTGTGGACTTCAATCTCTCTGAAAGAACTTATGTGTTCCATTTCATCAGGTTAGGCTTAGAGCTAGGGTTAGGGTTAAGGTTAGTAGATAGGTGAAACCTACTACCAGTACAATAGAGTGAAATTGAGAGCAAAGAGAAGCCTCTATTCGGCATGCAAGAACCCCACCAGTACACTATAGTGAAATCAAGAGCAAAGAGAAGCCTCTATTCGGCATGCAAGAACCTTACCAGTACACTATAGTGAAGGAAGAGCAAAGGGAAGCCTCTATTCGGCATGCAAGAACCCCACAAGTACACTATAGTGAAGGAAGAGCAAAGGGAAGCCTCTATTCGGCATGCAAGAACCTTACCAGTACACTATAGTGAAGGAAGAGCAAAGGGAAGCCTCTATTCGGCATGCAAGAACCCCACCAGTACACTATAGTGAAGGAAGAGCAAAGGGAAGCCTCTATTCGGCATGCAAGAACCTTACCAGTACACTATAGTGAAGGAAGAGCAAAGGGAAGCCTCTATTCGACATGCAAGAACCCCACCAGTACACTATAGTGAAGGAAGAGCAAAGGGAAGCCTCTATTCGGCATGCAAGAACCTTACCAGTACACTATAGTGAAGGAAGAGCAAAGGGAAGCCTCTATTCGGCATGCAAGAACCCCACCAGTACACTATAGTGAAGGAAGAGCAAAGGGAAGCCTCTATTCGGCATGCAAGAACCTTACCAGTACACTATAGTGAAGGAAGAGCAAAGGGAAGCCTCTATTCGGCATGCAAGAACCCCACCAGTACACTATAGTGAAGGAAGAGCAAAGGGAAGCCTCTATTCGGCATGCAAGAACCTTACCAGTACACTATAGTGAAGGAAGAGCAAAGGGAAGCCTCTATTCGGCATGCAAGAACCCCACCAGTACACTATAGTGAAGGAAGAGCAAAGGGAAGCCTCTATTCGGCATGCAAGAACCTTACCAGTACACTATAGTGAAGGAAGAGCAAAGGGAAGCCTCTATTCGGCATGCAAGAACCCCACCAGTACACTATAGTGAAGGAAGAGCAAAGGGAAGCCTCTATTCGGCATGCAAGAACCCCACAAGTACACTATAGTGAAGGAAGAGCAAAGGGAAGCCTCTATTCGGCATGCAAGAACCCCACCAGTACACTATAGTGAAGGAAGAGCAAAGGGAAGCCTCTGTTCGGCATGCAAGAACCTTACCAGTACACTATAGTGAAGGAAGAGCAAAGGGAAGCCTCTATTCGGCATGCAAGAACCCCACCAGTACACTATAGTGAAGGAAGAGCAAAAGGAAGCCTCTTTTCGGCATGCAAGAAACCTACCAGGAATAAACCTTACCTGCAAAACCACTGAACCACAAGCCCCACTGGATACACCACATCAAGCAGTTATGATATGGTTTGGCTTGGAAAGGTGTTTTCGCTTTGTCACATACAGCTGATGTGTTGTGCATTGACTTCCACAAACGAACTCTGTATGTTGTGTGGGTGCGTTCATGAGTGAGTGCATGCTAAGGTGCAGACAATCAGAGGTGGTCAGTCCAGTTCAAGTGTTCAGCAGTCTGATGGCTTGTAGATAGAAACTGTCTCTGAGCCTATTGGTATCAGACCTCAGTCTCTGTCAAGTACAAAATATGGGAGGTGCACAGTACTACATAGAGCCATGGCAAGATGGAACTCTATTCCACATCAGGTAACTGATGCAAGCAGTACTATCAGATTAAAAAAAAACAGGTAAAAATACAACTTATGGAACAGCCGGGACTGTCAAGAGACACAAAGGTACAGACACACGCACACGCACTCTACACACACGTACATTGTAATATTGTTGTATTATACATGTTGTATTGTAGATATGTAGTGGTGTAATATTGTTGTATGGTGGTATTATACATTTTGTATTGTAGATATGTAGTGGTGTAATATTGTTGTATGGTAGTATTATACATGTTGTATTGTAGATATGTAGTGGTGTAATATTGTTGTATGGTGGTATTATACATTTTGTATTGTAGATATGTAGTGGTGTAATATTGTTGTATGGTAGTATTATACATTTTGTATTGTAGATATGTAGTGGGTGGTGTAATAATGTTGTATGGTAGTATTATACATGTTGTACTGTAGATATGTAGTGGTGTAATATTGTTGTATGGTGGTATTATACATTTTGTATTGTAGATATGTAGTGGTGTAATATTGTTGTATGGTGGTATTATACATTTTGTATTGTAGATATGTAGTGGGTGGTGTAATAATGTTGTATGGTAGTATTATACATGTTGTACTGTAGATACGTAGTGGTGTAATATTGTTGTATGGTGGTATTATACATTTTATATTGTAGATATGTAGTGGTGTAATATTGTTGTATGGTAGTATTATACATATGTAGTGGTGTAATATTGTTGTATGGTAGTATTATACATGTTGTATTGTAGATATGTAGTGGTGTAATATTGTTGTATGGTGGTATTATACATGTTGTATTGTAGATATGTAGTGGTGTAATATTGTTGTATGGTGGTATTATACATGTTGTATTGTAGATACGTAGTGGTGTAATATTGTTGTATGGTGGTATTATACATGTTGTATTGTAGATATGTAGTGGTGTAATATTGTTGTATGGTGGTATTATACATGTTGTATTGTAGATACGTAGTGGTGTAATATTGTTGTATGGTGGTATTATACATGTTGTATTGTAGATACGTAGTGGTGTAATATTGTTGTATGGTGGTATTATACATGTTGTATTGTAGATATGTAGTGGTGTAATATTGTTGTATGGTAGTATTATACATATGTAGTGGTGTAATATTGTTGTATGGTAGTATTATACATGTTGTATTGTAGATATGTAGTGGTGTAATATTGTTGTATGGTGGTATTATACATGTTGTATTGTAGATATGTAGTGGTGTAATATTGTTGTATGGTGGTATTATACATGTTGTATTGTAGATATGTAGTGGTGTAATATTGTTGTATGGTAGTATTATACATATGTAGTGGTGTAATATTGTTGTATGGTAGTATTATACATGTTGTATTGTAGATATGTAGTGGTGTAATATTGTTGTATGGTGGTATTATACATGTTGTATTGTAGATATGTAGTGGTGTAATATTGTTGTATGGTGGTATTATACATGTTGTATTGTAGATATGTAGTGGTGTAATATTGTTGTATGGTAGTATTATACATATGTAGTGGTGTAATATTGTTGTATGGTAGTATTATACATGTTGTATTGTAGATATGTAGTGGTGTAATATTGTTGTATGGTGGTATTATACATGTTGTATTGTAGATATGTAGTGGTGTAATATTGTTGTATGGTGGTATTATACATGTTGTATTGTAGATATGTAGTGGTGTAATATTGTTGTATGGTGGTATTATACATGTTGTATTGTATTTATGTAGTGGTGTAATATTGTTGTATGGTGGTATTATACATGTTGTATTGTAGATATGTAGTGGTGTAATATTGTTGTATGGTGGTATTATACATGTTGTATTGTAGATATGTAGTGGTGTAATATTGTTGTATGGTAGTATTATACATTTTGTATTGTAGATATGTAGTGGTGTAATATTGTTGTATGGTGGTATTATACATTTTGTATTGTAGATATGTAGTGGTGTAATATTGTTGTATGGTGGTATTATACATGTTGTATTGTAGATATGTAGTGGTGTAATATTGTTGTATGGTGGTATTATACATTTTGTATTGTAGATATGTAGTGGGTGGTGTAATAATGTTGTATGGTAGTATTATACATGTTGTACTGTAGATATGTAGTGGTGTAATATTGTTGTATGGTGGTATTATACATGTTGTATTGTAGATATGTAGTGGTGTAATATTGTTGTATGGTGGTATTATACATGTTGTATTGTAGATATGTAGTGGTGTAATATTGTTGTATGGTGGTATTATACATGTTGTATTGTAGATATATAGTGGTGTAATATTGTTGTATGGTGGTATTATACATGTTGTATTGTAGATATGTAGTGGTGTAATATTGTTGTATGGTGGTATTATACATGTTGTATTGTAGATATGTAGTGGTGTAATATTGTTGTATGGTGGTATTATACATGTTGTATTGTATTTATGTAGTGGTGTAATATTGTTGTATGGTGGTATTATACATATGTAGTGGTGTAATATTGTTGTATGATAGTATTATACATGTTGTATTGTAGATATGTAGTGGTGTAATATTGTTGTATGATAGTATTATACATGTTGTATTGTAGATATGTAGTGGTGTAATATTGTTGCATGATAGTATTATACATGTTGTATTGTAGATATATAGTGGTGTAATATTGTTGTATGGTGGTATTATACATGTTGTATTGTAGATATGTAGTGGTGTAATATTGTTGCATGATAGTATTATACATGTTGTATTGTAGATATATAGTGGTGTAATATTGTTGTATGGTGGTATTATACATGTTGTATTGTAGATATGTAGTGGTGTAATATTGTTGTATGGTAGTATTATACATTTTGTATTGTAGATATGTAGTGGTGTAATATTGTTGTATGGTAGTATTATACATTTTGTATTGTAGATATGTAGTGGTGTAATATTGTTGTATGGTAGTATTATACATGTTGTATTGTAGATATGTAGTGGTGTAATATTGTTGTATGGTAGTATTATACATGTTGTATTGTAGATACGTAGTGGTGTAATATTGTTGTATGGTAGTATTATACATTTTGTATTGTAGATACATAGTGGTGTAATATTGTTGTATGGTAGTATTATACATTTTGTATTGTAGATACATAGTGGTGTAATATTGTTGTATGGTGGTATTATACATTTTGTATTGTAGATATGTAGTGGTGTAATATTGTTGTATGGTGGTATTATACATGTTGTATTGTAGATATGTAGTGGTGTAATATTGTTGTATGGTGGTATTATACATGTTGTATTGTATTTATGTAGTGGTGTAATATTGTTGTATGGTGGTATTATACATGTTGTATTGTAGATATGTAGTGGTGTAATATTGTTGTATGGTAGTATTATACATTTTGTATTGTAGATATGTAGTGGTGTAATATTGTTGTATGGTGGTATTATACATTTTGTATTGTAGATATGTAGTGGTGTAATATTGTTGTATGGTAGTATTATACATGTTGTATTGTAGATATGTAGTGGTGTAATATTGTTGTATGGTAGTATTATACATTTTGTATTGTAAATATGTAGTGGTGTAATATTGTTGTATGGTAGTATTATACATTTTGTATTGTAGATATGTAGTGGTGTAATATTGTTGTATGGTGGTATTATACATTTTGTATTGTAGATATGTAGTGGTGTAATATTGTTGTATGGTAGTATTATACATTTTGTATTGTAGATATGTAGTGGTGTAATATTGTTGTATGGTAGTATTATACATGTTGTATTGTAGATATGTAGTGGTGTAATATTGTTGTATGGTGGTATTATACATTTTGTATTGTAGATATGTAGTGGTGTAATATTGTTGTATGGTGGTATTATACATTTTGTACTGTAGATATGTAGTGGTGTAATACTGTTAATGAAGCCAGTGACTGATGTGGTGTACTCCTCAATGCCTTTGGAAGAACCCCGGAACATATTTCAGTGTGTGCTAGCAAAACAGTCCTGTAGCTTAGCATCTGCTTCATCTGACTACTTTCTTATTGACTGAGTCACTGGTGCGTCTTGTTTAAGTTGTTGCTTGTAAGCAGGAATCAGGAGGATATAATTATGGTCAGATTTGCCAAATGGAGGGCGAGTGAGAGCTTTGTACACGTCTCTGTGTGTGGAGTAAAGGTGGTCTAGAGTTTTTTCTCCTCTGGTTGCACATTTAACATGCTAACAGAAATCAGGTATAACTGATTTGAGTTTCCCTGCATTAAAGTTTCCAGCCACTACAAGCGCCGCCTCTGAATGAGCTTTTTCCTGTTTGCTTATGGCCATATACAGCTCATTGAGTGCGGTCTTAGTGCCAGCATCGGTCTGCGGTGGTATATAGACAGCTACGAAAAATATAGATGTAAACTCTCTTGGTAAATAGTGTGGTCTACAGCTTATCATGAGATACTCTACCTCAGGCAAGCAAAACCTCAAGACTTCCTTAGATTTCGTGCACCAGCTGTTGTTTACAAATATGCGTAGGCCGCCACCCCTTGTCTTACCAGAGGCTGCTGTTCTATCCTGCCGAAAAGCCTAAAACCCACCAGCTGTATTTTAATCATGTCGTCGTTCAGCCACGACTTGGTGAAACATAAGATATTACAGTTTTTAATGTCCCGTTGGTAGGATATACGTGCTCGTAGTTCGTCTATTTTATTATCAATTGATTCTAAGTTGGCTAATAGGACCAATGGTAAAGGTAGATCACCCCCTTGGCGATGGATCTTCACCCGGACCGTCGTTCACAATACCTTCATCTTTTCGTCCTGCCAATGACAGGGATGAGGGCCTTGTCGGGTGTCTGGAGTAATTCCTTCCCGTCCGACTCGTTGAAGAAGAAGAATTCCTCCAGTACGGGGTGAGTAATCGCTGCCCTGATATCAAAAAGCTATTTTCAGTCATAAGACACAGTGGCAGAAAAATTATGTGCAAAATAAGTTACAAATAATGCGAAAATACATACACAATAGCACAATTGGTTACGGGATTGTAAAACGGCGGACATTGCCTTCGGCGCCATTATCCAAATGATAGTCCCACTAAGCGCAAACCAGATGGGATTGCGTATCACTGCAGAATGCTGTAGTAGCCATGCTGGTTAAGTGTGCCTTGAATTCTAAATAAATCACCAACAGTGTCACCAGCAAAGCACCCCCACACATCACACCTCCTCCTCCATGCTTCACGGTGGGAATTACACATGCGGAGATCATCCATTCACCAATTCTGCATCTCACAAAGACACAGCGGTTGAAACCAAAAATATACAATTTTGACTCATCAGACCAAAGGACAGATTTCCATGTCCATTGCTCGTGTTTCTTGGCCCAAGCAAGTCTCTTCTTCTTATTGGTGTCCTTTAGTAGTGGTTTCTTTGCAGCAATTCAACCATGAAGGCCTGATTCACGCAGTCTCCTCTGAAAGTTGATGTTGAGATGTGTCTGTTACTTGACAGTAACAATGTGAAGCATTTATTTGTGCTGCAATTTCTGAGGCTGGTAACTCTAATGAACTTATCCTCTGCAGCAGAGGTAACTCTGGGTCTTTTTTTCCTGTGGCGGTCCTCATGAGAGACAGTTTCATCATAGCGTTTGATGGTTTTTGCGACTGCACTTGAACAAACTTTGAAAGTTCTGACCTTCATGTCTTAAAGTAATGATGGACTGTCTTTTCTCTTTGATTATTTGAGCTGTTTTTGACATAATATGGACTTGGTATTTTACCAAATAAAGCTATCTTCTGTATACCAACCCCCTGTATACCAATACCAGTCCCGCTAAGCGCAAACCAGATGGGATGGTGTATCGCTGCAGAATGCTGTGGTAGCCATGCTGCTTAAGTGTGCCTTGAATTCAAAATAAATTACAGACAGCGTCACCAGCAAAGCACCCCCACACCATAACACCTCCTCCTCCAAGCTTTACGGTGGGAAAATCACATGCAGAGATCATCCATTCACCCACACCGCATCTCACAAAGACATGGCGGTTGGAACCAAAAATCTCCAATTTGGACTCCAGACCAAAGAGTTAACTCTGGGTCTTCCATTCCTGTTGCGGTCGTCATGAGAGTCAGTTTCATCATAGCGCTTGATGGTTTTTATGACTGCACTTGAACAAACTTTCAAAGTTCTTGAAATGTTCCGTATTGACTGACCTTCATGTCTTAAAGTAATGATGGACTGTCTTTTCTCTGCTTATTTGAGCTGTTCTTGACATAATATGGACTTGCTCTTTTACCAAATAGCCCTATCTTCTGTATACCAACCCTACCTTGTCACAACACAACTGATTGGCTCAAACGGATTAAGAAGGAAAGATATTCCACAAATTAACTTTTACCAAGGCACACCTGAAGTTAATTGAAATGCATTCCAGGTGACTACCTTATGAAGCTGGTTGAGAGAATGCCAAGAGTGTGCAAAGCTGTCATCAAGACAAAGGGTGGCTAAGAATCTCAATTATAAAATATATTTTGATTTGTTTAACACTTTTTGGTTACTACATGACTCCATGTAGTAACTTTTGACTGGTACTGTATATGTGTGTGTGTGTCTGTGTGGGTGTGTGCATGAGTGAGTGCATGAGTGCTAAGGTGTGGAGAATCAGAGT
Source organism: Salvelinus namaycush (assembly GCF_016432855.1). Classification (NCBI taxonomy): domain Eukaryota; kingdom Metazoa; phylum Chordata; class Actinopteri; order Salmoniformes; family Salmonidae; genus Salvelinus; species Salvelinus namaycush. Next base: position 78,413,320 of record NC_052310.1, read on the forward strand.
ATGTGGTCAGTCCAGTTCAAGTGTACAGCAGTCAGATGGCTTGTAGATAGAAACTGTCTCTGAGCTGGTGTTGTCAGCAAACTGGATAATTGCGTTGGTGTAGTCAAAGCCACGCAATCGCGAGTGAACAGGGAGTATAGCATAGGACGGAGGACTCACCCCTGGTGGGCCCCTATGTTAAGAGTCAGTGTGAAGGAGGTGTTGTTGCCAATCCTCACATCCTGTGGTCTGCCCGTCAGGAAGGCCAGGATCCAGTTGCAGAGAGTGGTGTCCAGACCCAGGGCTCTGAGCTTGGTGTCGAGCTTGGAGGGAACAATAGTGTTGAATGCTTAACTGTGGTCAATGAACATCATTCTCACATAAGTGTTCCTCTTGTCCAGATGCGTTATGGCCGTGTGAATAGGGTTGGAAATGGCATCTTCCGTGGATCTGTTAGAGCGGTAAGCAAGGTGGAGTGGGTCCAATGTTTCTGGCATACTGGCCTTGATATGGGCCTTCACCAGCCTCTCAAAGCACTTCCTGATAACTGAGGGGAGCATGATGGGCACTGGGACAATGGTGGTCTCCTTAAAGCAGGTGGGTACTACAGCCTGGGACAGGGACATGTTGAAGATGTCCGAGAAGACTCCCGCCAGCTTGTCACTCTGAGGACGCGGCCAGGTATTCCATCTGGGCCGGCGGCTTTGTGATTATTCACTCTTTTAAGAGATTCCCTCACGTCAGCCTCGGAGAGCAGAAGCACCTGCTGGTCATCCGGAAAAGTGAGAGCCCTAAGCCTGTATGGCTCGGTATTGTCTGCCTAGAAGCAAGCATAGAATGTGTTAAGCTGGTCTTGGATGGAGGCTTCGGTAGGCACCACACAGCTGGATTTGCCTTTGTAGTCTGTGACAGTCTGTAGTCCTTACCACATGCTATGTGAGTCTGAGTTGTTGATCACTAAGTTTCAGTCTGTATTGTCTTTTTGCATCCCTAAATGGATTTGCGGTTGACAAATTACATTGAAACAACATTGATTTCAGCTGTTTGTGCCGAGTGGGTGTATTGTGTGATCTCAACTCACATCATAGATAAACATAGTAGGAGAAAAATAATATTTGGTTTGTCTCCAAAAACAAACTGGCTAATGATTGGAAAAGTTGAGCTGCTTTTCCTTTGTTCTCAGAATGTTTTATTCTTTACAGATTATTGTGTTTTTTTCTCTTCTCAAATTAAAAAGTTGTTATAAAGCAGACAGACAGATAATAAATAATGCGCACAGATGAACTGGCAAAAAGAAAGGAGAAATTGATTTATCTATGTCATAGACTGTATAAGTGAATGCATCAAAAAGCACTTGTGGAATGTGCAGGACTGTAGACAAAAAGAAGTCGACAAAAAAACTGAAAAGGTGATGACAGCAGTACAACTTTAAAAGATCCGTTTTGTGTTTGAGAGAAAGTTTTTCTCTCTGGCTCCTTTCACGCCCCTTTAGAATATGTGAGCGCTGCCCCTCCCTCCTTCTCTCCAATGGTTACCTTGGTAATAATCCAGAGTATCGCATTTCTCCATTAATCTTGAAGCCCTACCCCACACCCCAACCCCCACCCAGTAACCCCTCATCCACCCTCACTACAGAGCGTTTTGTCTTTTCTCTTCCTGTGTACATCAGAGAAAACTTGTTTAGTGCATCAGTTCCAACATGTAGATCCAGGGAGGGGTGTAGTGCACTGGTGGACAGACATAGGAGCCGTCACTAGAGGGGGCCCTAGCTTCCATCTGAGAGAGCACTAAGGGAACCTACGTACCAGTACCTTACATGGACATGCTGACTACATCTCTTACACTTGCTTTAGATTCCCCAGACCACCGCTGTTCATTTGTCTTATCATAGACATAATATGATTTTTCTTTACAGAGCAGAAGCATTTATTTACCAAAACAAGTGGTTTAGGAAAAGTTTGAAGTGTTTTATGAAGGCATAGAGTTTTAAAATGCTTTCACTTACAGCGTGCACTTAAATGTTCACATTTTTAGATCTCAAGTACCGTTGTCCACTTCTTGAACTTGTAACAATCAGAGTTTACATAGAGATATTTAACGACTTAGACAGGAAGAAAACAAGTGTTTGGTGGATAGCAAAGTAGGAATACTGTATAACTAGGACATTGCAGATTTAAGGGTTGATGTGTGAAAGTCCTTCAGACCTCAGACTATTTATTTTTTGATGTACTTAACAGAGACCTCAGGACTTGACTTGAGGGACATCTGACCAGAAGGTGGCAGCCAGGCTTAATGCCCTGATGGAAAAGTGCTGTGTCTGCACCACTGAACAAGGCACTTTACCGATGCAACACCTATCCACCTGGCTATGGAATGGGTGTGCTGTGTTTTATTAGAAACAGTAAAATTGAGAAAAACAATAGCAGCTACATTAATCTAACCATGCAACTTTGACATGGCATAAAGGACACTTACAACAAATTAAGTGAAAAACATCACATCAAAAACACATGTGAACAAATCACATGAAAAATGTCACCTGAGAATCAGAGGGGCGGACGGCTTAAAATAATGGCTGGATCGGAGCGAATGAAAGTGGCATCAGACACATGGAAACCATTCCACAAATTCCTCTCCAGACATTACAATGAGCCCTTCCTCCCAAATTAAGGTGCCACCAACCTCCTGTGATTTTCAAATACATTAAAATCCCCTTTAGGCCTGTGTATTAAATGTAACAAAGACCAGTTAACAATAACAAAAGCTAAAAATAGATAGCTAGGATGAAATGGCAGTCTAGCTATTGCCTATAAGCTAGCTAGCGGTTATCAGTTAGCATGCAACCATTAGATACAAATTACATAAAAAGTAAACTTCTAAAATACAAATCATTAGCGTGGTTGATATGTACAGTTGAAGTCGGAAGTTTACATACACCTTAGCCAAATACATTTAAACTCAGTTTTTCACAATTCCTGACATTTAATCCTAGTACAAATTCCCTGTCTTAGGTCAGTTAGGATCACCACTTTATATTAAGAATGTGAAAAAAATGTCAGAATAACAGTAGATAGAATAATTTATTTCAGCTTTTATTTCTTTCATCACATTCCCAGTGGATCAGACGTTTACATACACTCAATTAGTATTTGGTAGCATTGCCTTTAAATTGTTTAACTTGGGTCAAATGCCACTCAATTACCTTGACTTTTTTGTTGTCCTCAAGCCATTTTGCCACAACTTTGGAAGTATGCTTGGGGTCATTGTCCATTTGGAAGACCCATTTGCGACCAAGCTTTAAGTTCCTGACTGATATCTGAGATGTTGCTTCAATATATACACATATACACATATGGACTAATGTTGTGACCAAGAAAGGGTTAAACAAATACAAATATATTTTATATTTGAAATTCTTCAAAGTTTGCCTTGATGCCAGCTTTGCACACTCTTGGCATTCTTAGAAATCAATTACTTGCTAACAGATGACATTCATATTTTGGCCATTTCTGAGACTCAATTAGATAATTCATTAGATAATACAGCAGTAGAAATACAAGGATATAACATCTATAGATGTTAGAATTTTAATTAATTTTTTTTTATTTCACCTTTATTTAACCAGGTAGGCTAGTTGAGAACAAGTTCTCATTTACAACTGCGACCTGGCCAAGATAAAGCAAAGCAGTGCGACACAAACAACAACACAGAGTTACACAGGGAATATACAAACATAAAGTCAATAATACAAAGTTTATATACAGTGTGCGAATGAGGTAGGATAAGGGAGGTAAGGCAATAAATAGGCCTTAGTGGCAAAAAAATTACAATATAGCAATTAAACACTGGAGTGATGTGCAGAAGATGAGTGTGCAAGTAGAGATACTGGGGTGCAAAGGAGCAAAAGAAATAAAAGAAATAACAGTATGGGAATGAGGTAGTTGGATGGGCTATTTGCAGATGGGCTATGTACAGGTGCAGTGATCTGCCCTGACAGCTGGTGCTTAAAGTTAGTGAGGAAGATATGAGTCTCCAGCTTCAGTGATTTTTGCAATTCGTTCCAGTCATTGGCAGCAGAGAACTGGAAGGAAAGGCGGCCAAAGAATGAATTGGCTTTGGGGGTGACCAGTGAAATATACCTGCTGGAGCGCATGCTACGGGTGGGTGCTGCTATGGTGACCAGTGAGCTGAGATAAGGCGGGGCTTTACTTAGCAAAGATGACCTGGAGCCAGTGGGTTTGGCGACTAATATGAAGCGAGGGCCAGCCAACGAGAGCATACAGGTCGCAGTGGTAGGTGGTATATGGGGCTTTGGTGACAAAATGGATGGCACTGTGATAGACTACATCCAATTTGTAGAGTAGAGTGTTGGAGGCTATTTTGTAAATGACATCGCCAAAGTCAAGGATCGGTAGGATAGTCAGTTTTACAAGGGTAAGTTTTGCAGCATGAGTGAAGGATGCTTTGTTGCGAAATAGGAAGCCAATTCTAGATTTAATTTTGAAGATGCTTAATGTGAGTCTGGAAGGAGTGTTTACAGTCTAACCAGACACCTAGGTATTTGTAGTTGTCCACATATTCTAAGTCAGAACCGTCCAGAGCTGTGATGCTGGACGGCGGGCAGGTGTGGGCAGTGATCGGTTGAAGAGCATGCATTTAGTTTTCCTTGCATTTAAGAGTGCTTATGGGGGAGTGGTTGCTGTGTATATTCAGAGCCATATCCCTGCAATACTTTGAGAAGATTTTATGTCAGTTGTTATGGTTGCAGGTTCTCCTTGAACATCTTTTAAATTTAACTAGGCACGTCAGTTAAGAACATATTCTTATTTACAAATACAGCCTATCGGGGAACAGTGGGTTTTCTGCCTTGTTCAAGGGTAGAACGACAGATTTTTACCTTGTCAGCTCGGGGATTTGATCCAGCAACCTTTTGGTTACTGGCCCAACGCTCTAACAACTAGGCTACCTGCCACCCCAATTACTACAAATGGGGTGTTGCTATAAGCCTCCAAGTGCTAACAGTCAGTATCTAATATGTGTGAAATGCTTGATAGTGTATGTGATGTAAACAGAAAGGTCTACTTTCGTGGGGACCTGAATATTGACTGGTTTTCATCAAGCTGTCCGCTCAAGAGGAAGCTTCTCACTGTAACCAGTGCCTGTAATCTGGTTCAGGTTATTAATCAACCTACTGGGGTGTTTACAAACACTACAGGAACAAGATCATCCACATATATTAATCACATTTTTACTAATACTGTAGAACTTTGTTCTAAAGCTGTATCCATACCCATTGGATGTAGTGATCACAATATAGTGGCTATATCCAGGAAAGCCAAAGTTACAAAAGATGGACCTAAAATAACATACAAGATTTTGCTGTGACTTTTATGTGGATGATGTTAATAATATTCGTTGGTCTGGTGGGATTAATAAGGAGCATCCAAACGCTGCACTTGATGAATTCATGAAATTGCGTCTTCCAATTATTGATAAACATGCACCTGTTAAGGAACTGACTGTTAGAACTGTTAAGGCTCCATGCATTGATGAGGAATTGAAAAATTGTCTGATTGAAAGAGATGGGGGAAAAAGGAATGGCTAATAAGTCTGGCTGCACATCTGACTATCTGAAAACAACTTTGGAGTACTTTAAATGAAATTATGGACAGAATGACAAATTCAACTCCATCTTTCATTGTATCAGATGGCTTGTTCATCACAAAACCATTTGATGTTGCCAATTATTTTAATGATTAGTTCATTGGCAAAGTGGAAAAACTTCGGCAGGAAATGCCAACAATGAAAAGTGAGCCATCGTACGCATGCATAAAAAAACAAATAATGAAAGAAAAGCAATGTAAGTTTGTATTTTATAAAGTTAGTGTGGGAGAGGTGCACATTTGTTTTGTTATCGATCAATAATAACAAACCTCCTGGCATTGACAACTTTGATCGAAAGCTACTGAGGTTGATATTTGACTCTATAGCCCCTCCTGTCTGTCATATCTTTAATCTGAGCCTAGAGGAAAGTCTTTGTCCTCAGGCCTGGAGGGAAGCCAATGTCATTCCGCTACCCAAGAGTGGTAAACATGTCCTTAACTGGTTCTAACAGCAGACCTATCAGCTTGCTGCCAGCTCTTAGCAACTGTTGTGTTTGACCAAATACAATGCTATTTCTCTGTAAACGAGAAATACAGACTTTCAGCATGCTTATAGAGAATGGTACTGAACATGTACTGCACTGACATAAATGACCGATGATTGGTTGAAAGAAATTGATAATAAGATTGTGGGAGCAGTACTGTTAGATTTCAGTGCAGCCTCAGTGCAACATGTTGCTGAGAAAACCTATGTTTTATGACTTTTCAACATCTGCCATGTCGCAATCTATCTAATAGAACTCAGAGGGTTTTCTTTAATGGAAGCTTCTCTAATGTCAAACATGTAAAGTGTGGTGTACCGCAGGGCAGCTCTCTAGGCCCTCTACTCTTTTCTATTTTTACCAATGACCTGCCACTGGCATTAAACAAAGCCTGTGTGTCCATGTATGCTGATTATTCAACCATATACGTGTCAGCAACCACCACTAATGAAGTCCCTGAAACCCTTGACATGGAGTTGCAGTCTTTTGGAATGGGTGGCTAAACTGGTCCTGAACATCTCCAAAACTAAGAGCATTGTATTTGGTACAAATCATGCCCTAAGTTCTAGACCTCAGCTGAATCTGGTAATGAATGGTGTGGCTGTTGAACAAGCTAAGGAGACTAAATTACTTGGTGTTACCTTAGATTGTAAACAGTCATCGGCAAAACATAAAGATTCAATGGTTGTAAAGATGGGGAGAGGTCTGTCCATGGTAAAGAGATGCTCTGCTTTTTTGACACCACACTCCACAAAAGAAGTCCTGCATGCTCTAGTTTTATCTTACCTTGATTATTGTCCAGTCAAGTGCTGCAAAGAAATATCTAGTTAAGCTACAGCTGGCCCAGAACAGAGCGGCACGTCTTGCTCTTTATTGTAATTGGAGGGCTAATATTAATACTATGCATGCCAGTCTCGCTTGGCTAAGAGTTGAGGAGAGACTGACTGTATCACTTCTTCTTTTTATAAGAAACATTAATGTGTTGGAAATTACAAATGGTTTGCATAGTCAACTTACACACAGCCCTGACACACACACACTTACTCCACCAGACATCAATCAATCAATCAAATATATTTCTAAAGCCTTTTTTACATCAGCAGATGTCACAAAGTGCTATACAGAAACCCAACCTAAAACCCCAAACAGCAAGCAATGCAGATGTAGAAGCACGGTGGCTAGGAAAAACTCCCTAGAAAGGCAGGAACATAGGAAGAAACCTAGAGAGGAACCAAGCTCTGAGGGGTGGCCAGTCCTCTTCTGGCTGTGCCGGGTGGAGATTAAAAGTGTACATTGCCATTAACGCCAGATTGTTCAAGCGTTCATAGATGACCAGCAGGGTCAAATAATAATCACATTGGTTGTAGAGGATGCAACAGGTCAGTACCTCAGGGGTAAATTTCAGTTGGCTTTTTATATCCGAGCATTCAGAGGTCGAGACAGCAGAGAGAGAAAGTTAAAAACAGCAGGCCCGGGACAAGGTAGCACGTCCGGTGTACAGGCCATTTTTAGCCTACCATAGCCTCAGGCAGAACATTTGAAACTGGAGCAGCAGCACAACTAGGTGGACTGGGGACAGCCAGGAGTCATCAGGCCAGGTAGTCCTGAGGCATGGTCCTAGGGCTCAGGTCCTCTGGTAAGGAGAGTCGGAGAGAGGGAGAGAGAAAGAATTAGAGGGAGCATACTTAAATTCACACAGGACACCAGATAAGACAAGATAATTACACCAGATATAACAGACTGACCCTAGCCCCCCGGCACATAGACTATTGCAGCATAGATACTGGAGGCTGAGACAGGTGGGGGTCAGGGGACACTGTGGCCCCGTCTGACGATACCTCCGGACAGGGCCAACCAGGCAGGATATAACCCCACCCACTTTGCCAAAGCACAGCCCCCACACCACTAGAGGGATATCAACCGACCACCAACTTACTACCCTGAAACATGGCTGAGTATAGCCCACAAAGATCTCCTCCACCGTACCAGCCCGAGGTTGCCAAAACTGGAAAGGAAGATCATGTCAGTGATTCAACCCCCTCAAGTGACACACCCCTCCTAGCGACGGTATGGAAGAGCACTAGTAAGCCAGTGACTCAGCCCCCGTAATAGGGTCAGAGGCTGGCCAGGCAGAGACAGCAAGGGCGGTTCGTTGCTCCTGTGCCTTGCCGTTCACCTTCGCACCCCTGGGCCAGACTACACTCAATCATAGGACTTTCACACGTTGCCTTGAGGCTCCAGACATGTTTATACTGCAGTGCAGAGAGGACGGTGGCCATCTTGGCAGGATGACCCCTTCAAACGTTGCCTTGGGGCTTAACTTTAGAGCATGATCTTGTTAGGATGCAATGCTATTTACCAACATGATCTAGCTGTGGTTACAAAGCTAATGGCCCTTTTCTTGTATTCTTGATTTAGGACTATAATAATTTTATAACATTTCTTAATTGTTCCATTATTGTCAGAGAGATCTCCATGTGAATCATCTCCACATGGAGTTTCATTATCTAATTGACTAATTGAACAAGTACCTTTGGTATTTGGGATACTTTGGCAGTTTCTCTCCATTTTCTTCTTCTCCTTTCTCTCCATTTTATCATCATCCTGAGTTATTCCCTCCATCTAGCCAGATGTGTCTGTTACTAGCTGCTGGGGTTCGGGCAGAGGCAGAGAGAGGGAAGGAGGGAGGGTGGGAGACACAGACAGAGAACTGCGTTATCGTTGAGCTCCTGCTGGGGTGTTTAGGCAGAGAGCTGGGTTATCGTTGAGCTCCTGCTGGGGTGTTTAGGCAGAGAGCTGGGTTATCGTTGAGCTCCTGCTGGGGTGTTTAGGCAGAGAGCTGGGTTATCGTTGAGCTCCTGCTGGGGTGTTTAGGCAGAGAGCTGGGTTATCGTTGAGCTCCTGCTGGGGTGTTTAGGCAGAGAGCTGGGTTATCGTTGAGCTCCTGCTGGGGTGTTTAGGCAGAGAGCTGGGTTATCGTTGAGCTCCTGCTGGGGTGTTTAGGCAGAGAGCTGGGTTATTGTTGAGCTGCTGCTGGGGTGTTTAGGCAGAGAGCTGGGTTATCGTTGAGCTCCTGCTGGGGTGTTTAGGCAGAGAGCTTGGTTATCGTTGAGCTCCTGCTGGGGTGTTTAGGCAGAGAGCTGGGTTATCGTTGAGCTCCTGCTGGGGTGTTTAGGCAGAGAGCTGGGTTATTGTTGAGCTGCTGCTGGGGTGTTTAGGCAGAGAGCTGGGTTATTGTTGAGCTGCTGCTGGGGTGTTTAGGCAGAGAGCTGGGTTATTGTTGAGCTGCTGCTGGGGTGTTTAGGCAGAGAGCTGGGTTATTGTTGAGCTCCTGCTGGGGTGTTTAGGCAGAGAGCTGGGTTATTGTTGAGCTGCTGCTGGGGTGTTTAGGCAGAGAGCTGGGTTATTGTTGAGCTGCTGCTGGGGTGTTTAGGCAGAGAGCTGGGTTATCGTTGAGCTCCTGCTGGGGTGTTTAGGCAGAGAGCTGGGTTATTGTTGAGCTGCTGCTGGGGTGTTTAGGCAGAGAGCTGGGTTATCGTTGAGCTCCTGCTGGGGTGTTTAGGCAGAGAGCTGGGTTATTGTTGAGCTGCTGCTGGGGTGTTTAGGCAGAGAGCTGGGTTATCGTTGAGCTGCTGCTGGGGTGTTTAGGCAGAGAGCTGGGTTATCGTTGAGCTCCTGCTGGGGTGTTTAGGCAGAGAGCTGGGTTATCGTTGAGCTCCTGCTGGGGTGTTTAGGCAGAGAGCTGGGTTATCGTTGAGCTCCTGCTGGGGTGTTTAGGCAGAGAGCTGGGTTATTGTTGAGCTGCTGCTGGGGTGTTTAGGCAGAGAGCTGGGTTATCGTTGAGCTCCTGCTGGGGTGTTTAGGCAGAGAGCTGGGTTATTGTTGAGCTGCTGCTGGGGTGTTTAGGCAGAGAGCTGGGTTATCGTTGAGCTCCTGCTGGGGTGTTTAGGCAGAGAGCTGGGTTATCGTTGAGCTCCTGCTGGGGTGTTTAGGCAGAGAGCTGGGTTATCGTTGAGCTCCTGCTGGGGTGTTTAGGCAGAGAGCTGGGTTATTGTTGAGCTGCTGCTGGGGTGTTTAGGCAGAGAGCTGGGTTATTGTTGAGCTGCTGCTGGGGTGTTTAGGCAGAGAGCTGGGTTATTGTTCAGCTGCTGCTGGGGTGTTTAGGCAGAGAGCTGGGTTATCGTTGAGCTCCTGCTGGGGTGTTTAGGCAGAGAGCTGGGTTATCGTTGAGCTCCTGCTGGGGTGTTTAGGCAGAGAGCTGGGTTATCGTTGAGCTCCTGCTGGGGTGTTTAGGCAGAGAGCTGGGTTATTGTTGAGCTGCTGCTGGGGTGTTTAGGCAGAGAGCTGGGTTATTGTTGAGCTCCTGCTGGGGTGTTTAGGCAGAGAGCTGGGTTATTGTTGAGCTCCTGCTGGGGTGTTTAGGCAGAGAGCTGGGTTATTGTTGAGCTCCTGCTGGGGTGTTTAGGCAGAGAGCTGGGTTATCGTTGAGCTCCTGCTGGGGTGTTTAGGCAGAGAGCTGGGTTATTGTTGAGCTGCTGCTGGGGTGTTTAGGCAGAGAGCTGGGTTATTGTTGAGCTGCTGCTGGGGTGTTTAGGCAGAGAGCTGGGTTATTGTTGAGCTGCTGCTGGGGCGTTGAAGCAAAAAGTAGTGCTCTATGAAGGGAATAGGATATAATTTGGGACACCGACTTGGCCTCTGAGAAAAGCTGTGCCACAGACTCAGTTCCAGACTAGAGAACACTAGGATTAAAAGTAGCCTGCATCTTTTTGTTTTACATTTGTTTATTTCCATCTCTCAACTTTCCGTTCAGCCAGTCAAAGTGGGATATTTTTTATAGTTTTGAGACAGTACAGTAGCCTACCATTTTTCCTGGCAAGCAATTCTTTGGCGTTAAATGAGTTAGTCATGCTGCTTGTCGCTCTATAACGGACAGCCTCATTACTGAGTTAGTGGCGGTAGTAACAGTTAAGGCGCCCGCATACTAGATTGGGTTTGCTCCTAGCAGAACTCGGCTAGGCGAAGTGAACGACTGTGCCTCACATACTCCTTTAAAAAAACTAAAACATCAAACCTTTCATCATAATATTATATGCATTAACTATTTCAACTGGGAATGATGCAGCAGGCTTTAGAGGTTAGGAGGGGTACGGTATTAAGGAGAACTGTGGGGAAAAGCTGGAAGAGAGATGGGATGGGTGTGACTTGAAACAATAACTTCCCCCAGAACATGTTGGTCTCGTGACTCATTTTGATTACATATGTCATGGTGGTAGATGTAGTTGATTAAAAAAACATCTGCCCTTCAGTGGTTACACCTATTGCTAATTGAGATATGTAAGAACTGGGCCACGTGTAATGTAAAAAGAATGCTTGTCTTGGCTTGTGTTGTGTTACCCTTAGGGTACTGGAGCAATATGCAATAGACACAGACATGTAGGAATCACACATCAAGATACATGTTAGCCTTGGGTTTTCTTTTCCATCATCTACAGCGATATGTACAGTGTCATTTGCCCTCAGCTAAAAGAGCAAAGGGAGAAAACATGGCGCGGTTTAGTGAAAGAGAGCTTGTATACCAGTCATGCCCATTTGAATTAGAAGATGAAACAAAGATATTGTCAAAATTGTGCTAAACCCTGGCTGTTTGATATAAACAACCTATTTAAGTTTCCCCAATCCCCAAACTGGTCATCCAGATAAACCTACTCCTGTAGGCAGATGTCAAAACACAGGTTTCTAATTGGTTCAAAACAAGTAGACTCAGAAGGCACATATGATAAATGGCGAAGTCCTTCTGAAAACTATTACGCTGTAAACAGCTACTGAACAAAAAGATGAACGCAACATGGAACAATTTCAACGATTTTACTGAGTTACAGTTCAAATAAGAAAATCAGTCAATTGAAATACATTTATCAGGCCTTAACCGCAGCCGATTTGAGTCAGACCTTTAAACAGGTCAACATTCACAAGGCCGCAGGGCCAGACGGATTACCAGGACGTGTACTCCGAGCATGAGCTGACCAACTGGCAAGTGTCTTCACTGACATTTTCAACCTGTCCCTGACTGAGTCTGTAATACCAACATGTTTCAAGCAGACCACCATCGTCCCTGTGCCCAAGAACACTAAGGTAACCTGCTTAAATGACTACCGACCCATACACTCACATCTGCAGCCATGAAATGCTTTGAAAGGCTGGTTAAGGCTCACATCAACACCATTATCCCAGAAACCCAAGACCCACTCCAATTTGCATACCGCACCAACAGATCCCCAGATGATGCAATCTCTTTTGCACTCCACACTGCCCTTTCACACCTGGACAAAAGGAACACCTATGTGAGAATGCTATTCATTGACTACAGCTCAGCGTTCAACACCATAGTGCCCTCAAAGCTCATCACTAAGCTAAGGACTCTGGGACTAAACATCTCACACTGTAACTGGATCCTGGACTTCCTGACTGGCCGCCCCCAGGTGGTAAGGGTAGGTAACAACACATCTGCCACGCTGATCCTCAATACGGGGGCCCCTCAGGGGTGCGTTCTCAGTCCCCTCCTGTACTCCTTGTTCACTCATGACTGCACGGCCAAGCATGACTCCAACACCATCATTAAGTTTGCCGATGATACAACAGTGATAGGCCTGATCACCGACAACGATGAGACAGCCTACAGGGAGGAGGTCAGAGACCTGGCTGTGTGGTGCAAGGACAACAACCTCTCCCTCAAAGTGATCAAGACAAAGGAGATGATTGTGGACTACAGGAAAATGAGGACCGAGCATGCCCCCATTCTCATCGACAGGGCTGTAGTGGAGCAGGTTGAGAGCTTCAAGCTCCTTGGCGTTCACATCACCAACAAACTAACATGGTACAAGCACACCAAGAGAGTCGTGAAGACGGCACGACAAAACCTTTTCCCCCTCAGGAGACTGAATAGATTTGGCATGGGTCTATAGATCCTCAAAAGGTTTTACAGGTGCCCCATCGAGCACATCCTGATGGGTTGCATCACTGCCTGGTATGGCAACTGCTTGGCCTCCGACCGCAAGGCACTACAAAGGGTGGTGCGTACTGCCCAATACATCACCGAGGCCAAGCTTCTTGCCATCCAGGACCTCTATACCAGGCGGTGTCAAAGGAAGGCTCTAAAAAAGACTCCAGCCACCCTAGTCATAGACTGTTCTCTCTACTACCGCACGGCAAGCGGTACCGGAGCACCAAGTTTAGGTCCAGGAGGCTTTTAAACAGCTTCTACCCCCAAACCATAAGACTCCTGAACATCTAATCATATGGCTACCCAGACTTTTTGCAATGACCCCCCTTCCCCCCCTCCCCTCTTCTACGCTGCTGCTACTCTCTGTTATTATCAGTGCATAGTCACTTTAATAACTCTACCTACATATACATATTACCTCAATTACCTCGACACCTGTGCCCCCGCACATTGACTCTGTACTGTTCCCCCCTGTATATAGCCCCATTATTGCTATTTTACTGCTGCTCTGTAATTATTTACCTCTTACTTTTTATTGTATTTTCTTAACACTGCATTGTTGGTTAAGGGCTTGTAAGTAAGCATTTCACTGTAAGATCTACACCTGTTGTATTCGGCGCATGTGACAAATACAATTTTATTTGATTTGATTTTAATCTATGGATAGGCCCACCCTAAGGCATAGGCCCACCCAATTGGGAGCCAGGCCCATCCACTGTGGAGCCATACCCAGCCAATCAGAATGAGTTTTTCCCCACAAAAGGGCTTTATTACAGATAGAAATACTACCCAGTTTCATCAGCTGTCCGGGTGGATGGTCTCAGACGATCCCGCAGGTGAAGAAGCTGGATGTGAAGGTCCTGGGCTGGCGTGGTTACACAAGGTCTGCTGTTGTGAGGCCGGTTGGACGTACTGCCAAATTTTCTAAAATGATGTTGGTAGAGAAATTAACATTCAATTCTTTGACAACAGCTCTGGTGGACATTCCTGCAGTCAGCATGCCAATTGTACGCTCCCTCAAAAGTTGAGACATCTGTGGCATTATGTTATGTAACAAAACTGCACATTTTAGAGTGGCCTTTTATTGTCTCCAGCACAAGGTGCATCTGTGTAATGATCATGGCGTTTAATCAGCTTCTTGATATACCAAAACTGTCAGGTTGATGGATTACAAATATGTGCACAACATTTGAGAGAAATAAGCTTTTTGTGCGTATGGAAAAATTCTGGGATCTTTAAATTCAGCTCATGAAACATGCCAGCCAACAGTTTACATGTTGTGTTTATATTTTTGTTGAGTATAGTTAATAGAGTTAATATGTCCTAAGTGATGGATCTGCTCTTTCTCTGTCGTGTCACATTTTGTTTTCTTCACAATTTTTACACTTACAGGGTCTAGCTAGGATTTCATATTCATGTAAAAATCCCCATGTATTTTACAATGCGGGTAGGGCAAATGAAGTGAAGTGCACTGATTAATTTTCCCTGTGAGAACGCAACAAAACAATAATTTTGTCTCATTAACCAGGTTCACTGCTGTTCCTATTTTTCTCTGTCAATGTTTTGTTACCAGAGCTGCAGTCACACAGCAGACCTCTGCTCAAATGAATCCAGCAGTATGAAATTAAGTGATTCCAGATGCAGGAGAAATTGAACTCATGTGTCTGTGAGAACAGAATGTTGCTGTCCTTTTGTTCTTCAATCTGCCATCACCTATATCTGTTTTCATCAACACTGTTGATCACTCACATGCTTGAACTCAACTCAACAGTACCTAAGTCTGCCTGCCTGTTGTAGCTGTAGGCATCATGAGGTACTGTTAGGGGTCTTTGGTATAAAGAAAATGCAGGCGAACACTTGGATGGTAAAGCTGTGTTTGAAACCATGAAGAGATCAAGTTTCATGACTATGGAATGGAAAAGGTTAGTCGCATTGGAATGGAGAAACACTGGAACAAAAGCCAACCAATGAATGGAAATGGGAGGGCCATTTAGAAAACCAGAAAATTGTTGGGTGATGTTTTTCCTTCAGCCTCTACTGTACTCTGTACTCTACTGTACTCTACTGTACTCTGTACTCTTCTGTACTCTACTGTACTCTACTGTACTCTACTGTACTCTGCACTCTGCCATACTCTACTGTACTCTGCTGTAATCTGTACCCTACTGTACCTTACTGTACTCTGCTGTACTCTGCTGTACTCTCTACAGTACTAGAGAGTAGTCTGTACTTTTCTGTACTCGACTGTAATCTAATGAACTCTACTGTACTCTGTACTCTACTGTACTCTGTACTCTACTGTACTCTGTACTCTTCTGTACTCTACTGTACTCTACTGTACTCTGCACTCTGCCATACTCTACTGTACTCTGCTGTAATCTGTACCCTACTGTACCTTACTGTACTCTGCTGTACTCTGCTGTACTCTCTACAGTACTAGAGAGTAGTCTGTACTTTTCTGTACTCGACTGTAATCTAATGAACTCTACTGTACTCTGTACTCTACTGTACTCTACTCTACTGTAGTCTCTACTCTACTGTACTCTACTGTACTCAACTATACTCGGTACTCTGCGGTACTTTATTGTACTCTGCTGTACTCTGTTGTGCTCTGCTGTACTCTGCTGTGCTCTACTGTACTCCACTGTACTCTGTACCCTACTGTACTCTACTGTAATCTGTACTCTGATGTAATCCACTGTACTCAGCTGTACTCTGCTGTACTCTACTGTACTCTGTACTCTGCTGTAGTCATACTGTACTCTACTATACTTTACTGTGTATTCTACTGTACTCTGTTCTCGGCTGTACTCTACTGTACTTTGTACTTTGCTGTACTCAACTATACTCTTCTGTACTCTGCTGTACTCTGTACTCCAGAGGGCTCTGGCTGGGCCACTCAAGGACATTCGGAGACTTGTCCCGAAGCCACTCTTGCGTTGTCTTGGCTGTGTGCTTAGGGTCGTTGTCCTGTTGGTAGGTGAACCTTCACCCCGGTCTGAGGTCCTGAGCGCTCTGGAAAGGTTTTTCATCAAGGATCTCTGTACTTTCCTCGGTTCATCTTTGCCTTGATCCTGACTAGTCTCCCAGTCCCTGTTGCTGAAAAACATCCCCACAGCATGATGCTGCCACCACCATGCTTCACCGTAGGGATGGTGCCAGGTTTTCTCCAGACGTGACACTTGGCATTCAGGCCAAAGAGTTCAATCTTGGTTTCATCAGACCAGAGAATCTGGTTTATCATCATCTCAGAGTCATTATGTGCCTTTTTGCAAACTCCAAGTGGGCTGTCATGTGCCTTTTATTGAGGAGTGGCTTCTGTCTGGCCACTCTACCATAACGGCCTGATTGGTGGAGTGCTGGAGAGATGGCTGTCCTTCTGGAAGGTTCTCCCATCTCCTAAGGGGAAGTCTAGAGCTTTGTCAGAGTGACCATCGGATTCTTGGTCACCTCCCTGACAAAGGCCCTTCTCCCACGATTGCTCAATTTGGCTGGGCGGCCAGCTCTAGGAAGTGTTGGTGGTTCCAAACTTCTTCCATTTAAGAATGATGGAGGCCATTGTGTTCTTGGGGGCCTTCAATGCATCAGACATTTTTTGGTCCCCTTCCCCAGATCTGTGCTTTGACAGTCCTGTCTCGGAGCTCTATGGACAATTCCTTCGACCTCATGGCTTGGTTTTTGCTCTGACATGCACTGTCAACTGTGGGATCTTATATAGAAAGGTGTGTGCCTTTCCAAATCATGTCCAATCAATTGAATTTACCACTGTTGGATTCCAATAAAGTTGTAGAAACATCTCAAGGATGATCAATGGAAACAGGATGCACCTGAGCTCAATTTCAAGTCTCATAGCAAAGGGTCTGAACACTTATGTAAATAAGGTATTCATATTTTTTATTTTTAATACATTTGCTAAATCTGTTTTCGCAGGGAGGGGTGAGGGAAGGGGGGGGGGGGGGGGCAGGGAGAGGCTGGAGACTTATTTGGTGTGTGTTGTTTCTCCCCTATAGCAAGATGATGGATGAGGTAGAACTTGAGGAATGCACAAGGCAGGTAGAAACAGGAGAGGGAGAAAAAGACATGGAGGGGAAATAAAGAGAGAGAGAGAAAGAGAGAGAGAGGAGAGAGAGAGGGAGAGAAGAATAGAGAGAGACAGAGAAGGGGAAAGAGAAATTCAAATCAAAATCATCATATCAAATGTTATTTGTAATATGCCAAATACAACGATTGTAGACTTTACTGTGAAATGCTTGCTTACAAGCCCTTTCCAGCGATGCAGTTAAAAAATAGTAACACACAAGGAATAAAATCCACAAGAATGGAGCTACTGTATATACAGAGAGTGCCAATACCAGATCAATGTGCAGAGGTACTAGGTATTTGAGGTAGATAATCTAACAAAAAGTGGAAAAAGTAAATGTGTCTGAATACTTTCCGAAGACACTGTATGTACATGAAGGCAGGGTAAAGTGACTAGGCATCAGGATAGATAATAATAAGGTATTTGAGGTAGATATGCACATGAAGGCAGGGTAAAGTGACGAGGCATCAGGATAGATAATAATAAGGTATTTGAGGTAGATATGCACATGAAGGCAGGGTAAAGTGACTAGGCATCCGGATAGATAATAATAAGGTATTTGAGGTAGATATGCACATGAAGGCAGGGTAAAGTGACTAGGCATCAGGATAGATAATATTAAGGTATTTGAGGTAGATATGTACATGAAGGCAGGGTAAAGTGACTAGGCATCAGGATAGATAATATTAAGGTATTTGAGGTAGATATGTACATGAAGGCAGGGTAAAGTGACTAGGCATCAGGATAGATAATATTAAGGTATTTGAGGTAGATATGTACATGAAGGCAGGGTAAAGTGACTAGGCATCAGGATAGATAATATTAAGAGTAAAATGAAGAACAGAGTAGCAGTAGCAAATGATGAGTGTAAAAGTGTGTGTGTATGTGTGTGTGTGTTTGTGTTGTGTTGGTATGCGTGTGTGTTATGTGTGTGTGCGTATGTGAATGTGTGCCGGTTTTGTGTGACAGCGTCAATGTAGTGTATATATAGTGTGTTTATATAGTCTTGTGAGTGCGCGTAGAGTCAGTTCAGATAGCCCAGGTAACCATTTAATTAACTATTTAACAGTCTTATGGCCTTGGGGTAGAAGTTGTCTCGGAGCCTGTTGGTCCGAGAGCTGATGCTCCGGTACCGTTTGCCGGATGATAGTGGAGGGAACAGTCTATGGCTTGGTGGCCTTTCCTCGGCCCCAGTGTAGTTCTTTGTAGTCGAGAGCGGTGCCATACCAAGTGGTGATGCAGCCAGTCAAGATGCTCTTGATGGTGCAGCCGTATAACTTTTTGAGGATCTGAGAGTCCATGCCAAATATTTTCAGCCTCCTGAGGGGACTGGATATGTGGCAGCGAGAATGGAGTTGGCCTGTGTGTCTCTCTCTGCTCTCTCTGTTCAGGCATAAACAAAGCAACAAAAAAAAAAGGGAAATACAACATTTGTCTCTTTGGCAAGGTCTGTGGTGGAGGTTGACTAGTGGTGGTGACTAGACCTTTTCTATCCTCATTCTCCTTGGTTACCCTTTTTTATCAATCAATCAATCAATCAATCAATTGTATTTATAAAGCCCTTCTTACATCAGCTGATGTCACAAAGCTGGACAGAAACCCAGCCTAAAACCACAAACAGCAAGTAATGCAGGTGTAGAAGCATGGTGGCTAGGAAAACTCCCTAAAAAGGCCAGAACCTAGGAAGAAACCTAGAGAGGAACCAGGCTATGAGGGGTGGCCAGTCCTCTTCTGGCTGTGCCGGGTGGAGATTATAACAGAACATAGCCAAGATGTTAAAATGTTCATAGATGACCAGCAGGGTCAAATAATAATAATCAGGGTGGTTGTCGAGGGTGCAACAGGTCAGCACCTCAGGAGTAAATGTCAGTTGGCTTTTCATAGCCGATCATTCAGAGTACCTCTACCGCTCCTGCTGTCTCTAGAGAGTTGAAAACAGCAGGTCTGGGACAGGTAGCACATCCGGTGAACAGGTCAGGGTTCCATAGCCGCAGGCAGAACATTTGAAACTGGAGCAGCAGCACGGCCAGGTGGACTGGGGACAGCAAGGAGTCATCAGGCCAGGTAGTCCTGAGGCATGGTCCTAGGTTATTGGTTAGGCAACATGAATGGCTTCCTTCTAACAGTCAGCTGTGTGTTTTGGTGATGATAGTTCATGCAGGCGAAGGCCGGCTTCCTTGGTTTAAAGATGGCCTACTCTGGGAAAGATGTTTTTTGAAGGAATGCTGTCTGCTTAGTCTCAACATGCTGAGGGTTAGAGGGTGCACGTGTTTATGCTTAATGTCCTCCGTTAATAATCCTACTGGGTCAACAGCTGAGTTTTCTCCGGCTAAAATCAGATACCACCGCTGCACTGCATACATAATAAGCTGTAGGTTAGAATTTATATTATTCTGCAACGTGACACCCTACTGCCTACAAGTGTAGGATCATAATTCAACCATTTTCTCACAGCAGGAAAATAATCCTGCGGCAAAGGAATTGTGAATTATTGTGTTTCTCACCCCCTTCCATAGTCTTACACAGTAATTATGTCAACTTCCAGAGGACGTCCTCCAACCTATCAGAGCTTTTGCAGCATGAACTGACATGTTGTCCACCCAATCAAAGGATCAGAGAATGAATCTAGTTCTGAAAGCATAAGCTGCAGCTAGCTAGCACTGTAGTGCATACAATGTGGTGAGTAGTTGACTCAAAGAGAGAGAAAGACAACAGTTGAACAGTTTTGAACAAATGAAGTTCTTCAAAAATGAAAGTGAAGCGATAGAGAGAGAGTGTGCTGGATATATTTTGTTGTATTTATTTTCACTTTCACTTACCTATCTAGAGAATGCAGCTAGCTAGTTTAGTCTACTCAAACACCCGGCTCAAACAGAGAGGGATGCTATGTTAGCTAGCTGGCTATGGTTATCCAACACTGATACTCTTCCAAGTCAAGGTAAGCTTTTGGTTTTATTTATTTGTTGCCACCGGGGTCTGCCGGTGTAACTGCTAAACTACTTTCTGACTGTATTGCATGGTTGTAGTGGGTTTACTAACATGTTAGTTCTAGTAGCTATGTTGATTAGGACGTTAGTTAATATGGTGACAACGATGTAGGCTGTGTGTAGCGGTTAGAGGTTATGATATGAATGTTTGGCTGGTAAGGTTTTATCGCCTGGTCACAGACAGCTGATGTGTTGTCCTCTGAAGTCCACAAGCAAATGGAAAGGTGAGAGGAGGAGAGCGCTTAGATACGAGAATGAATTACACAATGATCAAAGGGATTCATGCTGTTTGTATGTGGCTGCTATGAAAGTGAACAGTGTTTGCTCGGGGTTGTAGTAATTCCACCTATTCTGTTGAACATGTTTCTTAAACGGAAGCAAACGGAATGAAACTGGGATAAACATACCTGAATTTGACCAATAGAATCCCACTGTAACTTCTCTGCTATGCAATCTGGTTTCTGAGCTGGTCATGGGTGCACCTTAGCCACGCTCAAGGTCCTAAACGATATCATAACCGCTATCGATAAGAGACAATACAGTGCAGCTGTATTCATCGACCTGGCCAAGGCGTTCGACTCTGTCAATCACTACATTCTTATCGGCAGACTCAGCAGCCTTGGTTTCTCAAATGACTGCCTCGCCTGGTTCACCAACTACTTCTCAGACAGAGTTCAGTGTGTCAAATCGGAGGGCCTGTTGTCCAGATCTCTGGCAGTCTCTATGGGGGTGCCACTGGGTTCATTCATCGGGCCGACTCTTTTCTCTGTATGTATCAATGATGTTGCTCTTGCTGCGGGTGATTCCCTGATCTACCTCTACGCAGACGACACCATTCAGTATACTTCTGGCCCTTATTTGGACACTGTGTTAACTAACCTCCAGACGAGCTTCAGTGCCATACAACTCTCCTCTGTTGCCTCCAACTGCTCTTAAATGCAAGCAAAACTAAATGCATGCTCTTCAACCAATCGCTGCCCGCACCTACCCACCCGCCCAGCAGCACTACTCTGGACGGTTCTGACTTAGAATATGTGGACAACTACAAATACCTAGGTGTCTGGTTACACTGTAAACTCTCCTTCCAGACTCACATTAAGCATCTCCAATCCAAAATTACATCTAGAATCGGCTTCCTATTTCGCAACAAAGCATCCTTCACTCATGCTGCCAAACATACCGTCGTAAAACTGACTATCCCACCGATCCTTGACTTCGGCGATGTCATTTACAAAATAGCCTCCAACACTCTACTCAGCAAATTGGATGCAGTCTATCACAGTGCCATCCGTTTTGTCACCAAAGCCCCATATACTACCCACCACTGCGAACTGTATGCTCTCGTTGGCTGGCCCTCGCTTCATATCCGTTGCCAAACCCACTGGCTCCAGGTCATCTATAAGTCGTTGCTAGGTAAAGCCCCGCCTTATCTCAGCTCACTGGTCACCATAGCAGCACCCACCCGCAGCACGCGCTCCAGCAGGTATTTTTCACTGGTCACCCCCAAAGCCAATTCCACCTTCGGCCTCCTTTTCTTCCAGTTCTCTGCTGCCAATGACTGGAACGAACTGCAAAAATCACTGAAGCTGGAGACTCATATCTCCCTCACTAACTTTAAACACCAGCTGTCAGGGCAGCTCACAGATCACTGCACCTGTACATAGCCAATCTGTAAATTGCCCATCCAACTACCTCATCACCATATTGTTATTTATTTTATTTATTTTTGCTCCTTTGCACCCCAGTATCGCTACTTGCACACTCATCTTCTGCACATCTATCACCCCAGTGTTTAATTTGCCCTTCTGTAATAATTTCGCCACTATGGACTATTTATTGCCTCACCCCCCTTATCCTACCTCATTTGCACACACTGTATATAGACTTTCTCTATTGTATTATTGACTTTATGTTTGTTTATTCCATGTGTAACTCTGTGTTGTTGTTTGTGTCGCAATGCTTTGCTTTATCTTGGCCAGGTCGCAGTTGTAAATGAGAACTTGTTCTCAACTAGCCTACCTGGTTAAATAAAGGTGAAATAAAATTTAAAAAAATCTTGTTTGCAACTTTTGGACTAATGATTACACTGAATTACCCTAAATCAGCTAGATGCAGGCAAGAGTGTGCAAGGCGCTATTGAACATGTTTATGTCTGTCACCTTGATTACTCAAATCTCTCTCGACATGTGCACCTACATTGTAAACTTTCATTCATTGGCTAGGTTGTAGCAACCTCATGATGGGTACAGGGAAAATTTGAGTATCATATAGAAGCCTAAACATATGGATGTTACATTGAGCTGTGTTAATGGAATATGAATGACAGTCATCCAATGTGCTGTAATAGAAATAAGGCCATGCTCATTAAAAAATAATCATCCTTCCTCATCTTAAATGGCACAAGACGTCTGTCTCGCCTTAACATATGTATCCCAAATGGCACCCTATTCCCTTTTGACAAACCTAATTTGGGACTCAGATAATGTTTTTCTAAATGATGAACATGTTATATTTTCGATCCCTTCCAGAGTTCCACTCCTCCTTCCTTCAACTCCACCTCATCATCCGACTTCAATAAAGCCAGCATGCAGAGGAGCTCTGCTGTGATGACTCATTCCCTGATTAAAGTGGTCTGCTCAACAAAATGTTTTCCGTTTTCAAATAGACATTTGACTGCAGAACAAAAGTATACTCATAGGCTACATTTGATTGTTATCTTTGAAACAAATGCTTATTTTTCTTTGTTTTAACGTAACATGTCTGTTTTCCATAGCCGTTGAAGTGAGGTATAATTCATTTCTATAAACATATAGGGATGCCAACATTGTCACGCCCTGGCCATAGAGAGGCTTTTATTCTCTATGTTGGTTAGGCCAGGGTGTGACTAGGGTGGGCATTCTAGTTTCTTTATTTCTATGTTTTCTGTTTCTATGTTTTGACCAGGTATGGTTCTCAATCAGTGACAGCTGTCTATCGTTGTCTCTGATTGGGAATCATACTTAGGCAGCCTGTTTTTCCACCTTAGTTGTGGGTAGTTGACTTTGTTAGTGGCCTGTATAGCCCTAGTAAGCTTCACGTAAATTTTTGTTGATTCTTGTTTTTGTTGGCGACATTTAAAATAAAGTGAAATGTACGCTCACAACACTGCACCTGGGTCCGGTCATTTCCCTGACGACGTTCGTGACAAACATATAGTGAGAGAATGAGGGAGAGGAGGGGGGTTTAAGTGTCAAACAGTAATACCTTTAGATTTGGAGTCATTATTAGTGGAGAAATTCTCCTAAAACCAGAACACATGATCAACATTAGATAATTCTTTGTAGAAGACAAAACATACAATGTGAAATTCCATACACAACATTGAATATGGAGGTTTCTAACTCTACACAGTAACCGTGCATGTGCTGGGGATGTAAGGGAGGACTGGGTGCATGTGTGGCCGTGGATTAATCCAACATCCATACAAACTCGAGCTGTTTGTGCTCTCTTCTGTCCCTCCTCTCTCTCTCTCTCTCTCTCTCTCTCTATCTCTCTCTCTCTCTCTCTTTCTCTCCCCATCTCTGGCTCTAAGTGTTGTGTTCTTTCTCTCTCTATTTGAACCTCAGCCAAGCGGACTCCCTCTGTTGATGTGGCAGGCAGGCCTGAGAAATGAAATGGTGCTCCGCTTTTGTGTTAGCAAAGCCTCCGGGAGAAAAGGTATCCTCTCCCTTCACTGGTATTCATTTTCATGGCTAAACAGGTGGGTTAAAACAGGTGAAGGTGCAAGAGCACCTCTCTGACCTGCATCTCAAATTACTTCATTGAGCATACTAATTAAAAAGTGGCCAATTAACTCACTAATTAGGAATCAAACTTAATCCCGAGGGACCAGCTCCAGACAGGTTGAATGAACATCTTCAATCCTCACCCCCCAGACTTGTTCAGTGTCTTTAGCCAGGCCAGCCTTGTCTTAGTAAGTGTAGGTGGGCCAGAGGCTGGATCTAGGATTCAGATCTATGCTTAGCGTGTGTCAATGATGTGATGTGGAGAAAGGAAACAGACGGCTAGCTCAACCCCATTCAAAGGTGCAGCTGAACACGAAGCACGGAGAAACTAGTAGCATGGAGAAACTAGCGGCTCATCTAAATATGGGCATCTGTCCACAGCCAATCAGAAAACGAGCAATCTTTCAAAAGCCAATTAGAGGACTATAATCCACCATGGCTCCACCTCCAATAATTCCTAATTCACACTCTCTCTTGCAGTGACTAGCTTTCACATTATCATTTTTTCACTAAAACATGTGATGTGGAAACCTCAAATCCTAACATTTATTTATCTTTCCTCTTCTCCTCTCCCTCCCCTCCCCCCTCTTATCCCCCTCTCCTCATCCCCCTCTCCCACCTCCTCTCATCCCCCCTCCTCCTCTCCAATTACCCACTCTCCTTTCCTCCCCTCCTCCCCCTCTCCTCTCCACCCTCCTATCATCCCCCTCCTCCTCTCCTCCTCCTCTCCTCCTCCTCTCCTCTCCTCTCCTCTCCTCTCCTCTCCTCTCCTCTCCTCTCCTCTCCTCTCCTCTCCTCTCCTCTCCTCTCCTCTCCTCTCCTCTCCTCTCATCATTCATTAAATAACCACCCTTTGCCTTGATGACAGCTTGCACACTCTTGGCATTCTCTCAACCAGCTTCATAAGGTAGTCACCTGGAATGCATTTCAATTAACTGGTGTGCCTTCTTAAAATGTAATTTGTGGAATTTCTTTCCTTCTTAATCCGTTTGAGCCAATCAGTTGTGTCGGGACAAGGTATAGGGGTATACAGAAGATAGCCCTATTTGGTAAAAGTCCATATTATATCAATAAGAGCTCAAGAAAGCAAAGAGAAACTACAGTCCATCATTACTTTCTGACATGAAGGTCAGTCAATACGGAACATTTCAAGAACTTTGAAAGTTTGTTCAAGTGCAGTCGTAAAAACCATCAAGCGCTATGATGAAACTGACTCTCATGACGACCGCCACAGGAATGGAAGACCCAGAGTTACCTCTTTGGTCTGGAGTCCAAATTGGAGATTTTTGGTTCCAACTGCTGTGTCTTTGTGAGATGCGGTG
Organism: Salvelinus namaycush; assembly: GCF_016432855.1. Taxonomy (NCBI): domain Eukaryota; kingdom Metazoa; phylum Chordata; class Actinopteri; order Salmoniformes; family Salmonidae; genus Salvelinus; species Salvelinus namaycush. The sequence continues at coordinate 78,438,598 of NC_052310.1, forward strand.
TGGGTGAATGGATGATCTCTGCATGTGTATTTCCCACCGTAAAGCTTGGAGGAGGAGGTGTTATGGTGTGGGGGTGCTTTGCTGGTGACGCTGTCTGTAATTTATTTAGAATTCAAGGCACACTTAAGCAGGATGGCTACCACAGCCTTCTGCAGCGATACAGCATCCCATCTGGTTTGCTTTTAGCAGGACTATCATTTGTTTTTCAAAAGGACAATGATCCAACACACCTCCAGGCTGTGTAAGGGCTATTTTACCAAGAAGGAGAGTGATAGAGTGCTGCATCAGATGACCTGGCCTCCACAATACCCCAACCTCAACCATATTGAGATGGTTTGGGATGAGTCGGACCGCAGAGTGAAGGAAAAACATTCCTGCAATGCTTTTTCAAGACAGTTGGAAAAGCATTCCAGGTGAAGCTGGTTGAGAGAATGCCAAGCGTGTGCAAAGCTGTCATCAAGGCAAAGCGTGTCTATTTGAAGAATCTCAAATATAAAATATATTTTGATTTGTTTAACACATTTTTGGTTACTACATGATTCCATGTGTGTTATTTCATAGTTTTGATCTCTTCACTATTCTTTTACATTGTAGAAAATAGTAAAAATAAAGAAAAACCCTTTAAACTTTTGACCGGTAGTGTATCTTCCTTGGTATTTCCTCTGAGAGTTAGTCACAGAATTCTGGTTCCCAGCTGACAGAGAGAGGGGCTTTTGGCTGTTGGCTGGGCCAGGGCAAAGGGATGTGGAATGTTTGCAGTGGCTCTGTCTGGTAGGGGTATATGGAGAGCACCAGTTGGACTCTCCTCCTTAACTGCGTGGCCATAGATTTGGGGCTGGTTTCTTGCCAGCTTCTGCAGAATGATTTTTTTATGGAGAATGTTGATTGAAACTGTGTTTTTAGTACAGGACAAGGCTTGATCTGGGACAGGGAAACTGGTTCTTAGTGTTTACCGACACTATGCTATAAACAGTCCAGTGTTGCTTAATAAACTTTACAATGCTATGAAGAAACCCACGCCTGTAGCTCTGTTCATCGTTGTCAGTAGACACAAGCATCAGACTATTACCATATTCATCAGTGAAGTAGTATCTGCTAGGTGAACACAAACTCACAATAGTCCTAGAACATCAGACACTGTTTCTATGAGACACGGAATCTTGAATAAAGAAGTAGGGATATATTAAACTGTGAGCATTTCATCTAAAAATTATCCATCCATCCTTGAACTTTCAGCTCTTCCCTTCATCCTCCTCTTCCTCCGGCCCTAATTTGACTGACTGGCATGGACTCTGCTTCTCTCGCTCACCAACAGAAGGCGTTTCCACATGCTCCAATCAAATGTAAATTTAGAGCAGAGGGGAGGCAGGGGAGAGTGGGGGCGCTGTGGTGGTGAGACCTCTCCCTCTAGCCTCTTCATAATGACTACACACACTGCCCAAAGCCCTGATGGTCCGCTTCAGTTCCAGTACTATTTATCTGACACGCCCATTTTAGACCTGTATACTCTAGCCCATTTTATACCTGTTTATCTATAGCCCATTTTATACCTGTTTACTCTAGCCCATTTTATACCTGTTTATCTATAGCCCATTTTATACCTGTTTACTCTAGCCCATTTTATACCTGTTTATCTATAGCCCATTTTAGACCTGTTTACTCTAGCCCATGTTATACCTGTTTATTTATAGCCCATTTTATACCTGTTTACTCTAGCCCATTTTATACCTGTTTATCTATAGCCCATTTTAGACCTGTTTACTCTAGCCCATGTTATACCTGTTTATTTATAGCCCATGTTATACCTGTTTATAGCCTATTTTATACCTGTTTCTCTATAGACCATGTTACACCTGTTATAGCCATTTTATACCTGTTTATTTATAACCCATTTTATACCTGTTTATCTATAGCCCATGTTATACCTGTCTATAGCCTATTTTATAGCTGTTTATCTATAGTCCATGTAGATATGTATGGTTTACATGGCTAAACATGCATGTGACGTGCCTTGCTAATCAGGTAGACAGAAGTGGAATCGCATGCACTTCCTGGCTATCTCACAGTGTAGACTGTCTTCAGTCTTTATGGCAACATAAGCCAAACATTTTCAGCCCTAAATTCCATAGAGCATGGTTGTAATTATGACAGCAATGACAGGTCCCATACTGTTTATAGCTTACTATTCCACCACCACAAAAGGATTACAGTAAAATGCCACTGTAGATGAAGACCGTTGAGAACCCTAGCCACGTAGGAACTGAGGGCCTATGTTTTGTAAGGATCCCAAGGTGTAATGGGGATCTCCATGAAACGCACAGGAGTGCTCAACTCGCCTCAAAATAACTTTTCCTTTCCAACAGGCAAAAACGGGTTACAATGGTGTCTAATGACTTCTTTAGTGAAGTCATGGTCAGGTTGTATACTTTAAAGGACATTTTTTTAAGGTGACCAGAGATATCCCATTTGACTGAGACAGTGAGAAGTTATTGTGAGGAAGACATTTAGTTGAGGAGAACATGTTTCAGCCTTCACAATACTTGCCCTGAGCTACTTGGCTGCTGAATCACAGATGATGTTCTATCTGGTTTCAATACTGCAGTCCAATGAACATCTGGTTTTGTAACACATCAAGCATTTCAGAGAGTTAGTAAGTCAGTGAACCTATCTGTAGATAGAGGGACTGCAAAAGACATTAGGCCCAGAGAGAACAGAGCCTGTCAAGTTATAGAGTTTGGGACGCTTTCAAGGGTCTTCCACAACGGATATCCTTACCTGTTATTGAATCTGGAATGGAAACTGTGTATGTCTGCCGCTTGGCATTGTAGAAAACGCTGTTATAAAACAGCTGCTAAACAGATTATATCGGCCCAATATGTAACCTTTGTTTGGGACTCCAGACATTCGCATGCATATAAAAAGTGTGACGTCCTTTAATCGAAATCTTCTGCTATTCTGATTAGCCAATCAACACTATGGAAGTTGATAGCAGCCCAATGTGATAATAAAGCTGTTCCACTTCTTCAGGGAACTGGGATACAAGACTTGAGCAATTAGGAAACTAAAACTCACCTAGATGGCTACCAACATTAGAATAAAGGGAATCAGTATAGACAGAAAAACAGTGGGAGTGCTGTAGACTTATATTCTTAAACCAGAAATTTCACAAAATGGCTACCCTTTAAACATCATCTAAGTGTATCATCCAACCTTCTGTTCAAACACTAGCTAGATCAGACAAGGAAGGAGGTAGAGAAGGAAGGAGGGAAGGAAAGATGGAGCCAGTCTCTCCCAGCTCTACCTGGCAGGACACTAGCAATAATACAAAAGGGGAAAAGGATATTCAAAGCTGCAATCTGTGTGGTACCAGGTCATAAACCAAGTTAACCAAACCAGTCAGTCCTTTTCTCTCTCCAGCCTCTAATTTGGGGACTTATTTTAGTAGATCATTTATTGAGCGTGTTCTCTGTGCCGAGTCAACGTCACTTGAGGCAACAATGACATTGCTATTTTCTCTGCCACATGCTACTCTTTTTGTGTAGTCATAAATGACACACCCTATTCTCTCCATGGGATTTGGTCAAAAGTAGTACACTAAATAGGGAATAGGGTGCCATTTGTGATGCAACTGTGAGTAGTCTGAGACTGATGGGATGGTTACATCTGCTCTTTATTTCAGGCCTCTGGATTATTGAGCACTGGATATGGGAAATGAGTGTCTCTGTGCTTTGAGAACTACAATGGAAGAAGACAATGCCTATCCTCTAGCGCAGGGGAGACACGTCAATTGAAGAGGTGGAAAGTACAGCATCTCTACGACTACTTACATTAGAATCCTATCTATTTAGAACATCATTAGGAATTTTGACCTTATTTCACAAAGGCCTTTGACCCTGGCAATAGGAAGAGCTAGACAGAAAACGCTCCATTGGTATCTTGTAAAGAAAGTGAGAAGTCAAACAAGCAGTCTACATGGGCCACTTTAATGACAACGGCTAATTGAGGAACAGCCACTGGTTAAAGGGGTGATCTGCAGGTCAAACAACAACAAGGTGGACACCCCACCACTGATTTGGTAAACAACTGATGGACAGGGCTGGATAAATGTAACCATTCTCAAATCCATAGACAGATCTATGGATGCAAGGACCATCCATGAGATTAAAATGATAGTTTTAACCATGTTTTTAAGTGTTTCTGCGTTTGTTTACAATTATAAACAATGGAGTAAAAAAAAACGTATATTTTGGGTTCTGATAGGGTACAACTGTTGAACTAAGCTCATGAGGCATTTCTAAGTTATATTCTTCAATAATCAATGAGCATATGTCATTATTTTAAAAGTCTACAAATGGATTTAGCAATGGCAGATTGCCCCTTTAAATGGCAGAGGCCACATTGAATGGTAACAAACGGAGGTTGAATTAGTGGACCGGGTAAGGTTCAGACCAGGTGTCTGAGAGCTGAGACTGAGATATACAGTTGCATAAAAATAGAGTTTCCCTTGTTTAATATCATACATAGCTAAGAAGGAATGGCCTCAGAAAGAATGAGACCGCATCCCAAATTGCACCTTATTCCCTATATGGTGCACTTCTTTTGACCAGAGTCCTATGGTAGTAGTGCACTATATAGGGATGCACCCTGAATTGAGGTCATGAGCCAATAATTCAATGACCAACTGATTTGTTGAACTCAAATTGACTATAACTTCTTTATTAACGATCAGGGCCGGCTCTAGCCTTTTGGTGGCACTAAGCGAGATTTGGTTGGGGATCTTCCCACCTCGCGGAAAAACATTTTAGTGGTCCCTCTCTTGATGGCGGAGAGAAACATATAAGCTTTAAAGTAAATTTCTTGCAATTCTACACATTTTGCCAAGGGGCGGAGAGAAAATGTTGCAATTGTATAAATTCAAAAATGCAATTCTACTCATTTTGCCAAGGGGCGGAGAGAAAATGTTGCAATTGTATAAATACAAAAATGCAATTCTACTCATTTTGCCATGGGGCAGAGAGAAAAACATTTGCCGTTTTAAACTCCCACAAGTAATGTTCTCTTTTTTTCAACTGAAAGACAATGCCCATAGTTTACCCATGATGTTGCACTTTAAGTCAATAATTCATCGTTATAGTCAGAGTATGATATATTTGGGTTTGAAGTGGGAAATCCGAAGTAACTTCAGATATTTTCTGTGTCAATCCCGTGTTTCCCCTATGAGATGACGTGCTAACACTGTGCAGTCTACCTTTCTTTTCAGGGCTGGGTTTTATTAGAATATTACCACCCACCAGCATGGCATTGTTTATTCATCAGAAACACCTGCAAAGTTGTTCCTCTTCGTGAGTTGCTATTGTACGATATAATAGATCATCTTTGGCTAAGCCAAACACCTTTTCGCAGAAGACTTCACTTGGCAGCCTGAGTTATGGAGCAAATTAAAATAGAGTGTACAAACGTATGTTTTTGTCTCCTCCACTTTTCTAACAGTAAATGATCCATTGGGTAATTTGTAAAGTTTCACTTATTTTTGAGCGAGTCTGTATCCCGAGTGGCGCAGCGGTCTAAGGCACTGCATCTCAGTGCTTGAGGAGTCACTACAGACACCCTGGTTTGATTCCAGGCCGTAACACAACCGGACATGATTGGGAGTCCCATAGGGCGGCGCACAATTGGTCATTGTAAATAAGAATTTGTTTTTAACTGACTTGCCTAGTTAAATAAAGGTTAAATAAATATATTCAAAAATATACATATGACCATTATATGAATGGTAAAATTGCTCTCCCCCGTAGCCCAAGATGAATGGTTTTGACCACGTTCCAATGCTTTGATTGGCGCAGATATAATGAAAATGCAGCAGCAAAAGAAAATGTCACAAACTTGTTTATCTATTTTGTGCTGATGTTACATTTGTATTGATGTTTCGTTTCGTGTCCGATGCTCTCAGGGTGTTGTTACACATAATTTGCGACGCGCATCATGAGCAAAGTCATTGTAGCCTATCATATCCCCTAGCTGTGAGAACCATGGACCCTAGTTGTGGGAACCATGGCATGAGCACGGGCTGACTTAGCATTGCTGAAGTACAGCCAAATAGCCTGCCAGCAGCTTACCAAAGGTGGCACTGTGTCTATTACAACGTAGAAAAACGCAGCTGTAGTCCCAAAACATTCACTAGTTAGGCTAGCTATATTACTGGAGCTAGGTAGCCTAGCGGTTAGGAGCATTGGGCCAGTTACCAGAAGGTTGCTGGCTCAAATCCCTGAGCTGACTAGTTGAAAAATCTGTTGATGAGCCCTTGAGCAAGGCACTGAACCCTAACTTCTCTAAGGTTGCCATCAATAAGGCCTGCCCCCCATCTATCTTCAGAGCTCTTGTTGTTAGGTGACCAAAACTGGGACATGTTTAACACCCCGTCCATCCTACAACCTAAGCTTGATGCTCTCAATCTCACACAAATTATCAATGAACCCACCAGGTACAACCCCAAATCCGTAAACACGGGCACCCTCATAGATATCATCCTAACAAACCTGCCCTCCAAATACACCTCTGCTGTCTTCAACCAGGAGCTCAGCGATCACTGCCTCATTGCCTGCGCCCATAATGGGTCTGCGGTCAAGCGACCACCCCTCATCACTGTCAAACGCTCCCTAAAACACTTCAGCGAGCAGGCCTTTCTAATCGACTGGGCCCGGGTATCCTGGAATGATATTGACCTCATTCCATCAGTAGAGGATGCCTGGTTATTCTTTAAAAGTGCTTTCCTCACCATCTTAAATAAGTATGCCCCATTCAAAAAATGTAGAACCAGGAACAGATATTGTCCTTGGTTCAATCCAGAACTGACTGCCTTTGACCAGCACAAAAACACCCTGTGGCGTACTGCATTAGCATCGAATAGCCCCCGCGATATGCAACTTTTCAAGGACGCTAGGAACCAATATACACAGGCAGTTAGGAAAGCAAAGTGTCACGTTCCTGACCTGTTTTCTGTTGTTTTTGTATGTGTTTAGTTGGTCAGGGCGTGAGTTGGGGTGGGCATTCTATGTTATGTGTTTCTATGTTGGGTCAAATGTGTTGCCTGATATGGTTCTCAATTAGAGGCAGGTGTTTGACGTTTCCTCTGATTGAGAACCATATTAAGGTAGGCTGTTCTCACTGTTTGTTTGTGGGTGATTGTTGCTGTGTCTGTGTTTGTTACACCACACGGTACTGTTTCGTTTTTTCCTGTTCGTGCGTTCTTCGTTATATGTAGTTCACAAGTTCAGGTCTGTTTAACGTCGTTTGTTGTTTTTTAAATTATCAAGTGTCTTTCGTGTCAGTGTTCGTCTTGTCTATTAAATCATCATGTATTTATCACCCGCTGCGTCTTGGTCCACTCTCTCCCCGAAAGACGAACGTTACAGAATCACCCACCAACGAAGGATCAAGCAGCGGGTTAACGGGCAGCAGCGACAGCAGCAGTGGTACAAGGAGGAATGGACATGGGAGGAGATTCTAGACGGAGAAGGACCCTGGGCAGAGCCAGAGGAGTGTCGCCGCCCCAAAGCGGAGCTGGAGGCATCAAAAGCGGAGAGGCTAGCTAACACTGAACCTAGTTGGTTAGCTAATTATCTGCAGATTCATACATGGTGGCTAGCTATGACAATCAGTTTGTATTGCTAGTAGTATGGGTTGGGATTATTGCCACGTTCAAAACAACTGGGAACTGGGAACTCGGAGACTTCCAACTTCAGTGAGTTCAAGACAACTGGGAAATCTGAAAAAAACTATCTCAGACTGGGAAGAATAGTTTTGAATGGTCATCCAACTTAGACTTCCAATTCGGGAACTCGGGCCTCTTTCTAAAGCCCCGAATTTCAGATCTGAAGATCACTGACGTCATATTTTTCCAAGTTCCCAGTTGTTTTGAAAGCACCATTAGATTAATTGTTTAGTTAGCTAGCTACATGTCCAAACAAAAGACTCTACTTTGCCAGATGATTACATGACCAATCAACTTAGCCAGGTGTGTTTGGGGTGAATATGGTCATCTATTGTATTTCATGAACATGTGTACATGTCTAGACAATAGTGACCCATCCACTTACAGTAGCTAGATGTGACTGGAGGGTGGTTATAGTATTTATTTGAGATGACCCATCAATTTAGACAAGTGTGTCTGGGTAAGAATCATCTACTAATTATAAAATATTTGCACAATATTTATCTGGACACTTTCTATTTTTGATATGTCTACTATGCAAATATGCAAGTAAACATGTCACTGTACTGTTTCACCTTCTTTATCTTGTGCATGTGACAAATAATATTTGATATAGTGTGTGTTTACCAGAGACGGTAATGTGAAGAACAACATGACCTGCATCAAAGTCAGATTAGGATCTAGGCCAAGGACTAGATACAGTGTACTTTTACTTCTACTGACAGTATGCTACTACTTTCACCACATTTAGTCTTGAAATCTTTGTTTTTTTACCACCCTACCTTATTTACTCTGTTTAGCACCTGGCCTTACATGTGACTCCTTAAAGAGATGGGTTGGGCTAACAGGCTGACTACACCAAAATAAATTTAGACATACATGTTATTCAATTATTGCACCCACACTGCTCGCGCGCGCCAATGAGCGTCTGCGTTGCCAAGGGCTAAAATAGAAGTCAGTTCTATTTCTGACGCAGATCACGCTGCAAGTCCTACCTCTCCCATCTCCTCATTGGTTTATAGAAGCAGCTACCCACGTGCCATCTCCTTATTGGTTATACCCACGTGGGTGACTGAAAGACGAACGATGTCAGTGCCGGTAATGCACCTAATTAATGAAAGTTGCCAATCGCAATATAAAGTCAAGTGAAGAAAAAGCCTGGAAGTCGGAGAGATGACTAGAAACGATTCGGTTGACCATTTTATTTGTGGATTAATTGGCGGAGTAGAGGACCTTGTGCATTTCAGGTAAAATAACAACTCAATGTTGATATCCCAGGACAAATTAGCTAGCAACAGCAGCTAGCTAAATAGGACAAATTAGCTAGCAAGTGCAAGCTAGCTAACTAAATTGCCATAAATGTTTAATGCTTTTCGACCTGTCCCCAAATTAATATAATTGATTCAGAGTTTGTTTTGATATTTTAACCTGCGTGTTGTGATCGCGTTTGGTGTGGGGGGACAAAATGTATGCACAATGGCGCATGCGCGCAGCCGGTTTGGGTTTGGGTTCCGATACTGAATGGGTGTCAACAAAGAAGAGCTCTCCAGTAGATTTACCAAAACATTCAGGGGCCATTCAAGGGCCAACTTTCAAAGCAGAATTAATCTCCTATTGTTCCTCAACTGTAGTGTATAATATACCATTTTGTAGCTCTGAGTCTCTACTTTTATCCAATGTAAAACAAAACAATTTCAAATTTTGCTACATGTGACCGAATCTTCATTTTGAAAATTGCAGCTGGTGTATTTGACTATTCTTACTCTCAATACTAAATTGAAACCCCGACTGAGCTCCTATGCCACTTTTGCCTGGAGCTGGCACTGCTGACAGTTATTATGAATGTACATATTAACTTGCTATGTGATGTCGATGAACATGGGGGGGTCAGTTAAGAACAAATTCTTATTTACAAAGACAGCCTACCCCGGCCAAACCCTAAACCGGACGATACAGCCTGGAATCAAACCAGGACCTATAGTGACGCTGCTAGCACTGAGATGCAGTGCCTTAGACCGCTGCACCACTCGGGAGCCCCAGAGGGAATAGGGTGCCGCTTCAACGTCAACCAATAAACTTTGATTTGACTTTCCATAATGTAAATACCTATAATGTTGTGTCATCATCAACATCACATATGTTGATGATGACACAACATTATAGGTATTTACATTATGGAAAGTCAAATCAAAGTTTATTGGTTGACGTTGAAGCGGGAGCAGATAAATGCTGATGTTACTAGCTCCCAATAATGCAGTACAATGTCAAACTCTAGATAAACAATAAGAAATACAGAAAAAGAAGGTTCCAGCCAAACTAATCAAGTCAGTGTGCCTCTCGCTGTGCCGACCATCCAAGTAACTCAAAGTTAGTTACTCAATAAAAAAATGACAGTAAGTAAAGTGGGTCTGCTGCGTCCAGTCTTGGCCTTCTACTGTAGTTCTGTCTACCCATGACCCATCTCCAGTCCCCATCCCCCAAGCAACATCTGAAAGCTATTAGCACCACGTTTCCAGGGTGACACAGGAGGCCATCATAAATCTTGGTCCTCCTCCTTCTCTGCGTCAGAACATGTGGCTGGCACCAGGGGAGCCTCAAAGCGTAGCACATGAAACATCCCCCTCACAGGCCTTCATGACAGAATCATCTCCAAAACATGGAGAATAGACTAATAAATAGGACATGGAATCACAGACCAAGAAAGGTATAGGTCTACATCTCAAATGGCACTCTATTCCCTATTTAGTGCACATAGGGAACTTGGGACAGAGCCCAAGTTAATCTTGGCACATACAACCAAGGCAAATGTGGGCCAGCAACAACTTCTGATCTCTATTACCAGTGAGAACAACAGCAGAACAACAGCAGAACGACAGCAGCAGGGAGGAGAAATAGTCTTACAGCCGTAAACGTGGCAACCAATGTTACACTGACCCAATGGATGTGGTGGGAAGGCAATGTGGGAGGAAGGGGAAGGAAAGGAGAAAAATAATGGTTGTGGCCATTTTAAAATGGGAAAATGCTTATTTTCTCCCTCCACTAAACATTGGGTTCAGGGAAGAAAAAGTATTGAGTTGAATGTTAGGGGAGGGAGAATCAACCGCTGAATTCTTTTCCACTGAGGTCACTGCTGCTGCTTCTCTCTCTACCAGTCTGATCTACCCAGAGAGAGGAGAGAGCTGCTTGCCTGGTCTGGTCCCTCTACAAGCTGTTTTAGCACAAAGCTGGGGTGCTGGGGCTCTGTCTGCACATGCTCAGAAGAGCATCTGTCCGATGGCGCTCTCCCCATGACCCACCACAGCCTCCGCCCACCCAGAGAATCTGACTTTTACAATATCCCCTCTACATAGGTATTTTTTCAGTATACCCTCTATATAGGTATTTTTACAGCATACCCTCTATATAGGTACTTTTACAGTATCCCTCTATATACAGTGTAGGTATTTTTACAGTATTCCCTTATATAGGCATTTTTACAATATCCCCTCTATATAGGTATTTTTTCAGTATACCCTCTATATAGATCTTTTTACAGTATACGCTCTGTTTAGGTATTTTTACAGTGTCAAATCAAATCAAAATTAAATCTAATTTTATTTGTCACATGCGCTGAATACAACAGGATACAACCTTACCATGAAATGCTTACTTACAAGTCCATAATCAACAATGTATTTCAGGAAATAGAGTTAAGAAAATATTGACTAAATAAACTAAAGTAAAAAATTAAATAAAAGTAACACAATAAAATAACAATAACGAGGCTATAAACAGGGGAGTACCAGTACCGAGTCGATGTTCGGGGGTACAGGTTAGTCGAGGTAATTTGTACATGTAGGTAGGGGTAAAGTGACTATGCATAGATAATAAACAGTGAGTAGCAGCAGTGTATAAACAAAAGGGGGGGGGGGGGGGGGGGGGGGTGTCAATATAAATAGTCCGGATGTCCATTTGATTAATTGTTCAGCATACTTATGGTTTGGGGGTAGAAGCTGTTATGGAGCATTTTGGACCTAGACTTGGCGCTCCAGTACCGCTTGCCATGTGGTGGCAGAGAGAACAGTCTATGACTTGGGTGACTGACCAACATCCAAGACATATTATATAGGTCTTGGATGGCAGGAAGCTTGGCCCCAGTGATGTACTGGGATGCATGCATTACCGTCTGCAGTGCCTGGTCGGATGCCGAGCAGTTACCATACCAAGCTGGGATGCAACCGGTCAGGATGCTCTCGATGTGCAGCTGTAGAACTTTTTGACAATCTGAGGGACCCATGCCAATTATTTTCAGTCTCCTGAGGGGAAAAGGCATTATCGTGCCCTCTTCACAACTTTCTTGGTGTGTTTGGACCATAATAGTTTGTTGGTGATATGGACACCAAGGAACTTGACGGTAGTCATTTAGGCAGGTTACCTTCGCTTTCTTGGGCACAGAAACTATGGTGGTCTGCTTGAAGCATGTAGGTATTACAGACTAATTCAGAGAGAGGTTGAAAATATAAGTGAAGACACTTGCCAATTGGTCCGCGCATGCTCTGACTACACGTCCTGGTAATCTGTCTGGCCCCACAGCCTTGTGAATTTTGACCTGTTTAAATGTCTTACTCACATCGGCTATGGAGAGCTTTATCACACAGTCGTCTGGAACAGCTCGTGCTCTCAAGCATGCTTCAATGTTGGTTGCCTCAAAGCGGGCATAAAAGGCATTTAGCCTGTCTGGTACGCTTGCGTCACTGGGCAGCTTGTGGCTGGGTCCTTTTGTAGTCCCTAATAGTTTTCAAGCCCTGCCACATCCGACGAGCGCCAGAGCCGGTGTAGTAGGATTGAATCTTAGTCCTTTATTGATGCTTTGCCTGTTTGATGGTTTGTCTGAGGGCATAGTGGGATTTCTTATAAGCATCCGGATTAGTGTCCCACTCCTTGAAAGTGGCAGCTCTAGCCTTTAGCTCGGTGCACATGTTGCCTGTAATCCATGGCTTATGGTTGGGATATGTACATGTATGTACATGGTCACTGTGGGGACGACGTCGTCGATGCATTTATTAATGAAGCCGATGACTGAGGTGGTATACTCCTCAATGCCATTGGATGAATCCCGGGAACATATTCCAGTCTGTGCTAGCAAAACAGTCCTGTAGAGTGCCATCCGCGTCATCTGACCACTTCCGTATTGAGCGAGTCGCTGGTACTTCCTGCTTAAGTTCTCGCTTGTAAGCAGGAATCAGGAGGATAGAACTATGGTCAGATGGAGGGCGAGGGAGAGCTTTGTATGAATCTCTGTGTGTGGAGTAAAGGTGGTCTACAGTTTTTTTCCCCTCTGGTTGCACATGTGACATGCTCGTGGTCCCGTGTGGCTCAGTTGGTAGAGCATGGCGCTTGCAACGCCAGGGTTGTGGGTTCATTCCCCACGGGGGGACCAGGATGAATATGTATGAACTTTCCAATTTGTAAGTCGCTCTGGATAAGAGCATCTGCTAAATGACTTAAATGTAAAATGTAAAAATGCTGGTAGAAATTAGTTACAACGGATGTAAGTTTGCTGCATTAAAGTCCCAGGCCTCTAGGTGTGCCGCTTCTGGATGAGCATTTTCTTGTTTGCTTATCCCCTCGTAAAACTGACTATCCTACCGATCTTCGACTTCGGCGATGTCATTTACAAAATAGCCTCCAACACTCTACTGAACAAATTGGATGCAGTCTATCACAGTGCCATCCATTTTGTCACCAAAGCCCCATATTGTAACGACTCCCACCGAAGGTGGCTCCCCTTCCTGTTCGGGTGGCGCTCGGCGGTCGTCGTCACCGGCCTACTAGCTGCTACTGACTTTTCCTCCCCCTCCCTTTTTGTTGAGTAGGTGCACCTGTTTGTGGTTAGGGTGATTTGTGGGGCTTTATTACCCAGCAGCCCGGCCTGCTGGGTGTGCGGGATTGTTGTGTGTACACTCTGTACATTCTTGTTGTGTCAGGGTACCGGTGGGGGACATTCTGGATCCATCGATGTTGAGGGGTCTCGGTCAGCCTTACCTCCGGTTATCACCCTGAGAGTAATGGGCAGGTGGAGAGAGTGAACCAGGAGGTGGGTAGGTTTCTGCGGTCGTATTGCCAGGACCGGCCAGGGGAGTGGGCGAGATACATCCCTTGGGCCGAAATGGCCCAGAACTCTCTACGCCACTCCTCTACTAACACGTCCCCCTTTCAGTGTGTATTGGGGTACCAGCCGGTCCTGGCACCATGGCATCCGAGCCAGACCGAGGCTCCTGCGGTGGAGGAATGGGTGCAGCGCTCCAAGGAGACATGGAGGGCCGTCCAGGAATCACTTCAACAAGCTAGTGGACGGCAGAATAGGAGTGCTGACCGCCACCGCAGTGAGGCCCCCGTGTTTGTACCGGGGGACAGGGTCTGGCTCTCGACCCGAAACCTGCCCCTCCGCTTGCCCTGCCGGAAGCTGGGTCCGCAGTGTGTAGGGCCCTTCAAAGTCCTGAGGAGAATAAACGAGGTGTGTTATCGATTACAACTCCCTTCCTATTATCGTATTAACCCCTCGTTTCATGTGTCTCTCCTCAGGCCGGTGGTAGCTGGTCCCCTGCAGGACGGTGAGGTACCGGAGGTCCCTCCTCCCCCTCTCGACATCGAGGGGTCCCCGGCGTACAGGATAAGAGCCATTCTGGACTCAAGACGCCGGGTGAGGGGCCTGCAGTACCTCGTGGACTGGGAGGGGTACGGTCCGGAGGAGAGGTGCTGGGTACCGGTGGGGGACATTCTGGATCCATCGATGTTGAGGGATTTCCATCACCTCCATCCGGATCGCCCTGCGCCTCGCCCTCCGGGTCGTCCTCGAGGCCGGTGGCGGCGCGCTGCGGGAGCCGCGCGTCGGGGGGGGGTACTGTAACGACTCCCACCGAAGGTGGCTCCCCTTCCTGTTCGGGTGGCGCTCGGCGGTCGTCGTCACCGGCCTACTAGCTGCTACTGACTTTTCCTCCCCCTCCCTTTTTGTTGAGTAGGTGCACCTGTTTGTGGTTAGGGTGATTTGTGGGGCTTTATTACCCAGCAGCCCGGCCTGCTGGGTGTGCGGGATTGTTGTGTGTACACTCTGTACATTCTTGTTGTGTCTGGGTATCGTGTTGGTTGGTATTTTTCCGTGGTTCTCACTCGGTTTGGGGTGAAGCATTTGTTTTTTGAGTAGCGTCGTGTTTGCACCCGTGTGGGTAATTAAATTTTGAACGCTACTCTGAACTCTCTGTCTCCTGCGTTTGACTCCTGTTCATCCACTACACCTCGGGCATTACACATATACTACCCACCACTGCGACCTGTATGCTCTCGTTGGCTGGCCCTCGCTTCATATTTGTCGCCAAACCCACAGAGGGTATACTGAAAAAATACCTATATAGAGGGGATATTTGGTGACAAAACTGATGGCACTGTGATAGACTACATCCAATCTACTGTAGGTCTTTTTACAGTATACCCTCTATATAGCTATTTTGACAGTATACCCTATTTGTTGGTATTTTTACGGTATACCCTCTATATAGGTAATTTTACAGTATACCCTATTTATAGGTATTTTTACAGTATACCATCTATATAGGTAATTTTACAGTATACCTTCTACATAGGTCTCATTGGTTTACAGTACATGCCTCTAATGTACATGCTAACTCCAAAAGGTACAATGTCAAAATGTTCTCACTGGTTGAGTCAGCAACTCAATCAGTATTCATATGTCAAATGCTGCTATGAGTCCCTTACAGTTCCATATTCCAGGTCAGCATCAGCTGGCAGCATCCCATTCACATTTTGCATTATAGTGAGTCACAGTGATACAAAGTAGCATGCTATATTTCATCCCAATGTGTACTCAGACGCACACGCTTCGCACATGTGTGAGCGTGTGGTGCATACAGGCAGACACACAAACGGACACTTTCTCAGTTACCTCAGAATGGTAAGTGTTTCATTCCCCCTCTTCCTGCTGGGGCCATGAGGGAATACCACCAACACAACGCACAGGCCTTCTCCGATCATCCATCAGCGTCAATGACCTCTCGTTGATGTCATGGGGAAGGGGGTTATGGTCTCTGGAAAACAATATTGGAAGTGAATAGAGACTTTAGACATTAGTGCAGAGGTATACTGTAGGCTACCACTACACTCCAAAACTGGTGATGCACAACACGATTTAGATGGCTGATATTCCATCTTATACAGTACATACCAGTAGTAACAGTATTATTATACCAGTTAACTTTTCACATTGGTTGTCATTATTCATGCTCATTTTCATAAATTCCACCAAGGAAAGATATGTAATTGCAAAAAGCCCCCAAGTTATTTCAATACTTGTTTGAAATTCGTAGACATGTTGACTTGTGAGTGAATCCAATTGAGGTTTTTCAAAGTTCACTCAGATTGATGTTGTAAGTCATCTAAGGTTTACAAGACAGACCAAAGTAAATACAAACCAACAGGACAATAGGCCTGTTAAAGCAAACTAACATTGCTTTAACAAAAGCCCAAAATGATTTGATTCATTAACTAATTTACTTGATCATTGGTAGTTTATGTTTCTTATTAATGCAATAATTTTTATCATCAATGTGAGCTGCTCCACGGCACAACCATGTTGTTTGAACTGCACGCTTTTGCTACCCGACAGATAATATTCTGCTCAAACTAGGTTATGAGTGCGGCATTTGTATTTGTATTTATTAAGGATCCCCATTAGTTCCTGCCAAATCAGCAGGTACTCTCCCTGGGGTCCAGCAATATTAAGGCAGTTATATACAATTACACTTTCACAACAAATTTGGTGTGTTCGCTCAGGCCACTATTCTACTACTTCATATCTACAACACATCTAGTGTATTCCCTCAGGCCACTAGTCTATTACCACATATCAACAACACATGTAGTGTGTTCCCTCAGGCCACTAGTCTACTACCACATATCTACAACATGCTTTGCCAATAACAGCTAATTTTCTGTTTTCCACTCCCCACTCAGACCACTCCCAGAAACTCCTAGCAATTTCTTGCTTGAGAAATTGTTCCTTGCTAAGAAGCTAATTTTGTTTATTTTTGACAATTTTAATGGAAAATAATCACAGTACGATACTTAATTGTTACCCAGAAAAAAATTGGCTGCATTGGACCTTTAAGCTAACAAGGGGTACGCTTTTGCATTTTTTTCCAACCAGGGGTATGGTGTACCCCCGCACATCCCTCAATTCGAGAAGTGATGGTATAGCTGTATCATGTACAGTTGAAGTCGGGAATTTACATACACTTAGGTTGGAGTCATTAAAACTAGTTTTTCAACCACTCCATAAATTTCTTGTTAACAAACTCTAGTTTTGGCAAGTCGGTTAGGACATCTACTTTGTGCATGACACAAGTACATTTTCCAACAATTGTTTACAGACAGATTATTTTACTTATAATTTACCGTATCACAATTCCAGTAGGTCAGAAGTTTACATACACTAAGTTGACTGTGCCTTTAAACAGCTTGGAAAGTTCCAGAAAATGATGTCATGGATTTAGAAGCTTCTGATGAGCTAATTGACATCATTTGAGTCAATTGGAGGTGTACCTGTGGATGTATTTCAAGGCCTACCTTCAAACTCAGTGCCTTTTTGCTTGACATCATGGGAAAATCAAAAGAAATCAGCCAAGACCTCCACGAGTCTGGTTCATCCTTGGGAGCAATTTCCAAACACCTGGAGGTACCACGTTCATCTGTACAAATAATAGTATGCAAGTATAAACATCATGGGACCACACAGCCGTCATACCGCGCAGGAAGGAGACTCGTCCTGTCTCCTAGAGATGAACACCCTTTGGTGCGAAAAGTGCAAATCAATCCCAGAAAAACAGCAAAGGACCTTGTGAAGATGCTGGAGGAAACGGGTACAAATGTATCTATATCCACAGTAAAACGAGTTCTATATCGACATAACCTGAAAGGCCGCTCAGCAAGGAAGAAGCCACTGCTTCAAACCCGCCCTAAAAAAGCCAGACTACGGTTTGCAACTGCACATGGGGACAAAGATCGTACTTTTTGGAGAAATGTCCTCTGGTCTGATGAAACAAAATTAGAACTATTTGCCCATAGTGACAATTGTTATGTTTGGAGCACGGGGGTGGAAGCATCATGTTGTGGGGGTGCTTTGCTGCAGGAGGGACTGGTGGACTTCACAAAATAGATGACATCATGAGGTAGGAAAATTATGTGGATATATTGAAGCAACATCTCAAGACATCAGTCAGGAAGTTAAAGCTTGGTCGCAAATGGGTCTTCCAAATGGACAATGACCCCAAGCATACTTCCAAAGTTGTGGCAAAATGGCTTGAGGACAACAAAGTCAAGGTATTGGAGTGGCCATCACAAAGCCCTGACCTCAATCCTATAGAACATTTGTGGGCAGAACTGAAAAAGCATGTGCGATCAAGGAGGCCTACAAACCTGACTCAGTTACACCAGCTCTGTCAGGAGGAATGGGCCAAAATTCACCAAACTTAGTGTGGGAAGCTTGTGGAAGGCTACCTGAAATGTTTGACCCAAGTTAAACAATTTAAAGCCAATGCTACCAAATACTAATTGAGTGTATGTAAAATTCTGACCCACTGGGAATGTGATGAAAGAAATAAAAGCTGAAATAAATCATTCTCTCTACTATTTTTCTGACATTTCACATTCTTAAAATAAAGTGGTGATCTTAACTGACCTAAAACAGGGAATTTTTACTAGGATTAATTGTCAGGAATTGTGGAAAACTGAGTTTAAATCTATTTGACTAAGGTGTATGTAAACTTCCGACTTCAACTGTATGTGAATGTGCTGTTTTTTACATCTCATCTCTGGGATGTAATACTAACCTAGAATACTGAGACAGATGTGTCTGAGGTACCGCCAGGTGGACCGATGGATTTACCTGCTGTTCTCTAGAGAAGAAGAAAATATTGGGCAGAATATGGAGAGGGAATATGGGAAAGCAGAGAGGGAAGTGAGAAAAAAGTATGCTAACTACAGATGTAGGATCTTAATTTGATCACCCAGATGCATGAGAACTACAAGAAAACATATAATGTATTTGAGGTTTAAAAAGGCTTCTGAAATGTGTAATTTCAACTTTGACATTTTAGACTTGATTTTCCTTATTAAAAATGTCTGTTAATTATAATCCACATAATAATTCACATATCCTGTTGATGCAGGATGATTTTCCTGCTGTAGCAAACTGGCTCAAATTAAGATCCTACATCTGTATGACTGCAATGTGCTGAGATAACATGCTGTTTCTATTTGGTAGTGAGGAGAAATATGGGAAAAGCGGAGGAGAGGGAGGATATAGTATGCTAACTGTGGCTGCCATTTTAGTTGATCACATGCTTGATTTTGGGCCTTCTTCTCAGTAGCTGGCTATAAATCAGACTAAACCACATGCCTCGGCTGAAGAAGAGGTATTTCGTTTTTTAGAAAGTTTTCAAACATGGTAGAAATCAGTGGATTGAACTTTCCACATGGTGAATTCCATTTTGTTCTGCACCAACATAAAGAAAGGAAAGAAAATCCTTAATTGAAACTGCGTGTCTCAGTCTGACAGACTAAAAAAGCATCCCTGCACAAAATTACATTGTGGTGAGTTTAGTTTTAGCATGGGGGGAGAGTGTGAGTCCTCCGTAAGATGGGCAAATTTTCCTCCCAGAGTTCCGAGTTTCTCCACTACCCTTCCTGGAGTCAATGGGGATGTTTCCATTCCTTCTTTCTCTCATTCAATTTTTGTCTGTTTGTCTTTCTCTACCTATTTTTTTTCTCTCTCTCTCTACATCCCTTTCTATCTCTCTCTTTCTGTCTCTTTGTCCCCCTTTCTCTCTCCATTTCTTATTTTTGCCTTCTGCCTCTTCTTTCCCCTTCTCTCAGACTCACTCAATACGGAAGTGGTCAGATGATGCGGATGCTACACTACAGGACTGTTTTGCTAGCACAGACTGGAATATGTTCCGGGATTCATCCAAAATGGCATTAAAAGAATACACCACCTCAGACATCGGCTTCATCAATAAGTGCATTGATGACGTCGTCCCCACAGTGACTGTACATACATTTCCCAACCAGAAGCCATGGATTACAGGCAACATCCTCATCGAGCTAAAGGCTAGAGCTGCCGCTTTCAAGGAGTGGGAGACTAATCCGGACGCTTATAAGAAATCCTGCTATGCCCTCAGACGAACCATCAAACAAGCAAAGTGTCAAAACAGGATTAAGATTTAATCCTGCTACACTGGCTCTGACGCTCGTCGGATGTGGCAGGGTTTGAAAACAATTATGGACTACAAAGGGAAACCCAGAAGTGAGCTGCCCAGTGACGCGAGCCTACCAGACAAGCTAAATGCCTTTGATGCTCGCTTCGAGGCAACCAACACTGAAGCATGCATGAGAGCACCAGCTGTTCTGGATGACTGTGTGATAACGCTCTCGGTAGCCAATGTGAACAAACCCTTTTTTATTTCACTAGGCAAGTCAGTTAAGAACAAATTCTTCTTTACAATAACAGCCTAGGAAAAGTGGGTTAACTGCTTTGTTCAGGGACAGAACAACAGATTTTTTACCTTGTCAGCTCAGGGATTCTGTCTAGCAACCTTTCGGTTACTAGTCCAATGCTCTAACCACTAGGTTACCTGCCGCCCCTTTAAACAGGTCAACATTCACAAAGCCGCTGGGCCAGACGGATTACAAGGCCGTGTACTCAAAGCATGCGCGGACCAGCTGTCAAGTGTCTTCACTGACATTTTCAACCTCTCCCTGACCGAGTATGTAATATCTACATGTTTCAAGCAGACCACCATAGTCCCTGTGCCAAAGGAAGCGAAGGTAACCTGCCTAAATGATTACCGCCCCATGGCACTCACGTCGGTAGCCATGAAGTGCTTTGAAAGGCTGTTCATGGCTCACATCAATTGCATCCTCCCGGACACCCTAGACCCATTCCAATTCACATACAACCCCAACAGATCCACAGATGACGCAATCTCAATCGCACTCCACACCTTCCTTTCTCACCTGGACAAAAGGATCACCTATGTGAGAATGCTGTTCATCGACTACAGCTCAGCGTTTAACACCATAGTGCCCACGAAGCTCATCACTAAGCTAAGGACTCTGGGACTAATCACCTCCCTCTGCAATTGGATCCTGGACTTTCTGACGGGCCGCTCCAAGGTGGTAAGAATAGGCAACAATACGTCTGCCACGCTGATCCATAACACTGGGGCCACTCAGGGGTGTGTACGTAGTCTCCTCCTGTATTTCCTGTTCACCCACGACTGCATGGCCAAACATGACTCCAACACCATCATTAAGTTTGCTGACGACACAACAGTGGTAGGACTGATCACCGACAAAGATGAGACGGCCTATAGGGAGGAGGTCAGGGAACTGTCAGTGTGGTGCCAGGACAACAACATATCCCTCAATTTGAGCAAGACAAATTACCTGATCGTGGACTACAGAAAAAGGTGGGCCGAACAGGCCCCCATTAACATTGACGGGGCTGTAGTGGAGCGGGTCGAGAGTTTCAAGTTCCTTGGTGTCCAAATCACCAACGAACTATCATGGTCCAAACATACCAAGACAGTCGTGAAGAGGGCACGTCAAAACCTTTTCCCCCTCAGGAAACTGAAAAGATTTGGCATGGGCCCCCAGATCCTCAAAAGGTTCTACAGCTGCACCATCGAGAACATCCTGACCGGTTGCATCACCGCCTGGTATGGCAACTGCTCGGCATCTGACCGTAAGGCGCTACTGAGGGTAGTGCGAACGGCCCAGTACATCACTGGGGCCAAGCTTCCTGCCATTCAGGACATATTTAATAGGCGGTGTCAGAGGAAAGCCCATAAAATTGTCAGAGACTCCAGTCACCCAAGTTATAGATTGTTTTCTCTGCTACCGCACGGCAAGCGGTACCAGAGCGCCATGTCTAGGACCAAAAGGCTCCTCAACAGCTTCTACCCCCAAGCCATTAGACTGCTGAACAATTCATAAAAATCGCCACAGGACAATTTACATTGACACCCCACCCCCCTTCTTGTTCACTGCTGCTACTCACTGTTTGTATGTTACCTATGCATTGTCACTTCGCCCCCACCTACATGTACAGATTACCTCAACTAGCCTGTACCCCTGCACACTGACTCGGTACCGGTGCCCCCTGTATATAGCCTCGTTATTGTTATTCTTATTATGTTACTTTTTATTATTACTTTTATTTAAGCCTACTTGGCAAATATTTTCTTCTTCTTGAACTGCACTGTTGGTTAAGGGCTTGTAAGTAAGCATTTCACAGTAAAGTCTACACTTGTTGTATTTGGCGCATGAGGCAAATAAAGTTTGACTTGATTTGAACGTCTCTCTTGAGCCGTCTCAGTATTTATGAGTGCTTGCCTTGCACTGGGGCGTCAGGTAACCGGGGTAACTGAAGAGATTTCCAGACCAGTTTCTCTATGAGCTTATTTGCCCCAATAATGTTCACATACTCACCGGTTGACATGGGCCTCGGTGTAATGTGTGGCCTTGGCGTAATGCACATTGCCTGAGAATGTATCACCCCAAACTGTACAATGTACTATAAGTTAGGGTTTGCAGTTGAGGGCAATCTGAATACAGTTTAAAAATGCAGACTGAATTGAGCTTCATTTCACATTTGTTGAAACAATAGAGGAATGTGGTGTGATTCAGTCTGTATTTCAATGTAATAGTGCCTGCGTGTAGCTGGTGTAGAGGAGTCAGGCTCAGGACAGCAGATATGAGTAATAAACGTAATTTACTCAAAATTCCACAAAAACAACACAATTAATCGAGCCCACAAATAACGGACCGTATTACAAACAAACAATCACTCACAAACAACCATGGGGGAACAAAGGGTTAAATAATGAACAAGTAATTGGGGGATTGAAACCAGGTGTGTAAGACAAGGACAAAACAAATGGAAAATGAAAAGTGTATCGGCGATGGCTAGAAGGCCGGTGACGTCGACCGCCGAACGCCGCCCACACAAGGAGAGGGACCGACTTCGGCGGAAGTCGTGACATTCAAGGCTAGATCTTTGTAGTTTTTATAGAAGAATTCAAACTACTGACCTCATGCCGGAATCATACATTGTTTATTAAAGCTAGCCGGATATATAAACAGCTTCAATAAAGATAATTTGAGGGGAATAGAAGGGAACAACAAAAGATAAAAGGAGTTCGAAATAAACTGTGAATATAAGCCATGAAGCCCCTTTTTCGCCAGATGTTTTTCTGGCCTGGAACCAAATTGGAGATGGACAGCCTGCCAGGGCGACAGGAAATATGGCTTATGTTAAACAGCCTGATAGTTTCTGAGTTCCTCTGCATATTTCTCAAACTTTGAAACCCTCTGCCATGTAGAACATCATCTGGTCTGGTGTAATCCATTTTATCAAATGTAACATTCAATTATTTTCTATTAATGAAATTGCTCAGAGAAAGATATTTCATAATGTATTATTTGTTAAACAAAATCTCTTTCTCTTCCCCTCTGTTTGAGGTTTTGTGAGTGGGAACTATGGTTCCCGGGTGAGTCTGTCAGAACCTTGGGTTGTGTCTTGTGGCTTCTTCTAACATGCAACTCAATGAACATAAATAATGTCAAAAGAGCAGCTCTTTTAGAGGATTTGTGAAATACCGTTCTGAATTTCTGCTCAGAAAAATCTGATCTGTGAACAGTTTTATTCACTCCTGTCTCACTGGAGGTTCATAGATTGGTCATGACTCATATCTGGTGACGTGTTTCAAAATTGGGTTTTATCCATACCAGCTGTCTTCATTCTTTTTGCTCTCACTTCTCTCTGTCAAGAATGAACTAGTTGAACTGTCGGTTCCCTTATAGCATTGGAGGAACTGTGTACAGTATCTCTATACAAACAGTATTTAACTCTCCCACAACCTTTGTTTAGAGAAAGAAAAACCAGCTGCATGTACAGCCATAAAAATATAAACAAGTTGGAAAAACTCTTAGCTCTGCCATAGACATAAAGTAAGAACAAGTTCCACCTTTGCCCAGCTGTGAAGAAGGATTCAATTGATGAATGTGTCACACTGCAGAGCACTCCCAGAGAAATTGCTCACTGTCTGGTATGCTTTCTCTCCCCCTGTGTTTAGTTGTGTCATGCCTGCCAGCAGAGCAGCAGCAGCACATTATCTGAAGTCAGGGAAGAATCCAGTCATATTTTCCATCTACCCAGTGTGTCTGGCTCTGTATGTCTGAGTGGTGGAGGGGGAGTGTGGGTGGACTGGAGAATACGGAGGGAAGGAGAGAGGGATGGAGGGAGAGAAGAGGGAGGGAGCTCTCCAAAGACGGCAAGTTCCAGAGAAGGAGAAAAAAACTGTAAAAAGACCGTTGCTACAATGAATGTTCAGGCTCAGCTGAACACAGAAAACACAAAGCTCACAATGAGGTTTTACCAGCATGTCTAATGTCTTCCTACACACTGCTTTGTGGAAATGCAACTCAACCTAATATTCTAAAAAACATTAGGGTTCGTGTTGAACTGTTCTCTTGTGAAGGATGAGAAGCAGAATGGTTAGGATTTTTCTGTTCTTTTCTCATGGCCTGCTGAGGAGGTAGCACCATAAGGAGAGGATCTTTGTGAAAACAGGAGACATGTTTTTATAGGCTCTTATTTTTCGACAGCAGCAGGAAGTCTTCAAGATAAAGTGTTGTTGTTTTTTTCATTCCTTTCACTTTTTTACACATTCATTGGTGGCAAAATCTCGGTGATTCAATCATACTGTACCTCAACGGAGAAAGCTCTCATTAAATAAAGAGCGTATAAGTCATCCCAACACCCACTAATTACATGGATCCACCACAACCTGTTGAATGAGGTGGAATTCATTGTAATACAGTAATCCAAAAATTCAATAAAAGACCCACCACAGCTAATCTGTCCACAGGTACAGTATAGTCAAATCAAATCAAATCAAATGTTATTGATCACATACACATGGTTAGCAGATGTTAATGCGAGTGTAGCGAAATGCTTATGCTTCTAGTTCCGACAGTGCAGTAATATCCAACAAGTAATCTAACAATTCCACAACAACTACCTTATACACACAAATGTAAAGGGACGGAATAAGAATATGCACATATAAATATATGAATGAGCGATGGCCGAGCGGCATAGGCAAGATGGAATAGATGGTATAAAATACAATATATACGTATGAGATGAGTAATGTAACATATGTAAATATTATTAAAGTGGCATTTTTTAAAGTGACTAGTGATCCATTTATTAAAGTGGCCAATGATTTGAGTCATTATGTCTTTATGTAGGCAGGGTGTGTGTGTGTGTGTGTGTGTGTGTGTGTGTGTGTGTGTGTGTGTGTGTGTGTGTGTGTGTGTGTGTGTGTGTGTGTGTGTGTGTGTGTGTGTGTGTGTATGAGAGATTAACAGAGAGAGAAAGAGCGAGAGAGAGAGAAAGAAAGAGAAAGAGAAAGAGAAAGAGAAAGAGAGAGAGAGAGAGAGAGAGAGAGAGAGAGAGAGAGAGAGAGAGAGAGAGAGAGAGAGAGAGAGAGAACACTGGATTCGTAGCAGAGATGAGCTACAGTTGTCTGGCTGGCTAGAGAGTGCAGGGCGGCTCTGCTGGAGGTCCCAAGGGTTTCCTTATGAGTCACTATAACATGACATAGGCCTGAAACAATCTACCACACACCCCACCTGAAGATAACCTCTGCACACTTGGGGTCCATGAACATTTCAGATGTGTTGGGGCAAGCTTTAGGAAGTGACCCTCGTCAGAGCCTTACATACCAGTGTATCAAGAACACTTCTATGCACTTCTCAGCTCCACTAATTCTTCCTCCTGAGGGTGCTGTATTAATCTATGTTACACAGAACATATCTGCTTCTAGGGTGGTTTGGAAAAATAACTGCAGAGATTCTGGAATATGTCTGCTTGTGGCAAGTTGCTCAGCATCTAAAGAAAAAGGGTGCCAAATTCAAACAACAGAAATATCATAATTAAAATTCCTCAAGCATACAAGTATTTCACACCATTTTAAAGATACACTTCTTGTTAATCCCACCACGGTGTCTGATTTCAAAAAGGCTTTACAGCGAAAGCACCACAAACGATGTTAGGTCACCGCAAAATCACAGAAAACCAAAGCCATTTTTCCAGCCAAAGACAGGAGTCACAAAAAGCAGAAATAGAGATAAAATGAATCACTAACCTTTGATGATCTTCTTCAGATGACACTCATAGGACTTCATGTTACACAATACATATATGTTTTGTTCAATAAAGTTCATATTTATATCCAAAACCCTCAGTTTACATTGGCGCCATGTTCAGAAATGCCTCCAAAATTTCCGGAGAAATTGCAGAGAGCCACATCAAATAACAGAAATACTCATCATACACTTTGATGAAAGATACATGTTTTACATAGAATTAAAGATAAACTTGTTCTTATTGCAACCTCTGTGTCAGATTTCAAAAAAGCTTTACAGCAAAAGCACAATATTCAATAATCTGAGAACAGCGTTCAGCCACAATAGGAAGCCATACAGTTACCCGCCAAATTGTGGAGTCAACAAAAGTCATAAATAGCATTATAAATCTTCACTTACCTTTGCTGATCTTCATGGGAATGCACTCCCAGGAATCCCAGTTCGACAATAAATGTTAGTTTCGTTCGGTTATGTCCATCATTTATGTCCAAGTAGCTATTTTTGTTAGCGCGTTTGGTAAACAAATCCAAAGTTACGAAGCGCGTTCACTAAAAGCAGACGAAATGTCAAAAAGTTCTGTAACAGTCAGTAGAAACATGTCAAACGATGTATTGAATCAATCATTAGGATGTTTTTAACATAAATCTTCAATAATGTTCCAACCGGAGAATTCTATTGTCTTCAGAAGTGCGATGGAACAGAGCTCGCTCTCACGTGAACGCACATGGTCAGCCCATGTTCAGGTCATGGTAGACCTTACTCAATCCCCTCTCATTCGGCCCCCCTTCACAGTAGAAGCATCAGACAAGGTTCTAAAGACTGTTGACATCTAGTGGTGGCCGTAGGAAGTGCAAAATTACCCATATCCCACTGTGTATTCGATAGGCGATGAGTTGAAAACCTACAAACCTCAGATTTCCCACTTCCTGGTTGTATTTTTTTCTCAGGTTTTTGCCTGCCATATGAGTTCTGTTATACTCACAGACATCATTCAAACAGTTTTTGAAACTTCAGAGTGTTTTCTATCCAATACTACTAATACTATGCATATATTAGCAACTGGGACTGAGGAGCAGGCAGTTTACTCTAGGCACCACTTGGCACCTTTTCATCCAAGCTACTCAATACTGCACCTGCAGCCATAAGAAGTTAAGTCTGCGGTGCTCGAGTTTCTTGTTTTGTTTTATGTTGCGTTTATTTATTAAAACATTCACTCCCTGAACTTGCTTCCCGACTCTCAGCGCACATCGTTACAGTTTCAAAGTAGGATTAAAACTGATTTAATTGTCAGGTTTTGTCAACCATTCTACACAAAATTCTATTAATGTCAATGTGGAAGAAAAATTATATATATTTTTTGATAAATATAGTTGTTGTATAAGTATTCAGCCCATTTGTTTTGGCAAGCCTAAATTAGTTCAGGAGTCAAATTTGGCTTAACAAATCACGTAATAAGTTACATGGACTTACTCTTTGTGAAATAATAGGGGTTGACATGATTTTTGAATGACTAACCCTTCCTCTGTCCCCCATACCAAGCCAAGTTAAACCGACCATTTCGAATCCCACCGTACCTTCTCTGCTATGCAATCTGGTTTCCGAGCTGGTCATGGGTGCACCTCAGCCACCCTCAAGGTCCTAAACAATATCATAACCGCCATCTAAAGAGACAATACTGTGCAGATGTACTCATCGACCTGGCCAAGGTTTTGTATCACCGTATTCTTATCGGCAGTCTCAACAGCCTTGGTTTCTCAAATGACTGCCTCGCCTGGTTCACCAACTACTTCTCAGACAGAGTTCAGTGTGTCAAATCGGAGGGCCTGTTGTCTGGACCTCTGGCAGTCTCTATGGGGGTGCCACAGGGTTCAATTCTCGGGCCGACTTTCTTTTCTGTATAAATCAATAATGTCGCTCTTGCTGCTGGTGATTCTCTGATCCACCTCTATGCAGACGACACCATTCTGTATACTTCTGGCCCTTCTTTGGACACTAACACTAACTAACCCCCAGACGAGCTTCAATGCTATACAACTCTCCTTCCGTGGCTTCCAACTACTCTTAAATGCAAGTAAAACTAAATGCGTGCTTTTCAACCGATCGCTGCCCGCACCTGCCCGCCCGTCCAACATCACTACTCTGGACAGTTCTGACTTAGAATATGTGGACAACTACAAATACCTAGGTGTCAGGTTAGACTATAAACTCTCCTTCCAGACTCACATTAAGCATCTCCAGTCCAAAATTAAATCTAGAATCGGCTTCCTATTTTGCAACAAAGCATCCTTCACTCATGCTGCCAAACATACCGTCGTAAAACTGACTATCCTGCCGACCCTTGACTTTGGCGATGTCATTTACAAAATAGCCTCCAACACTCTACTCAGGAAATTGGATGCAGTCTATCACAGTGCCATCTGTTTTGTCACCAAAGCCCCATATACTACCCACCACTGCGACCTGTATGCTCTCATCGGCTGGCCCTCGCTTCATATTTGTCGCCAAACCCACTGGCTCCAGGTCATCTATAAGTATTTGCTAGGTAAAGCCCCACCTTATCTCAGCTCACTGGTCACCATAGCAGCACCCACTCGTGGCACGTGCACCAGCAGGTATATTTCACCCCCAAAGCCAATTCCTCCTTTGGCCGCCTTTCCTTCCAGTTCTCTGCTGCCAATGACTGGAACGAATTGCAAAAATCACTGAAGCTGGAGACTTATATCTCCCTCACTAACTTCAAGCACCAGCTGTCAGAGCAGATCACAGATCACTGCACCTGTACATAGCCCATCTGTTGATAGCCCAACCAACTACCTCATCCCCATACTGTTATTAATTTTTTTGCTCCTTTGCACCCCAGTATCTCTACTTGCACATTCATCTTCTGCACATCTATCACTCCAGTGTTTAATTGCTAAATTGTAATTATTTCGCCACTATAGCCTATTTATTGCCTTACCTCATTTGCACACACTTTATATAGACTTTTTTTCTATTGTGTTATTGATTGTATGTTTGTTTATTCCATGTGTAACTCTGTGTTGTTGTTTGTGTCGTAATGCTTTGCTTTATCTTGGCCAGGTCGCAGTTGTAAATGAGAACTTGTTCTAAACTAGCCTACCTGGTTAAATAAAGGTGAAATGAAAAAAATAAATAATAATCAAGCACATATTGAACTACAAAGACCAGGGAGCATTTAGAAAGCCTCATAATGAAGGGCAGTGATTGGTAGATGGGTAACAATAACAAATCAGACATTGAAAATCTCTTTAAGCATGGTCAAGTTAATAATGGTGCTTTGGATGATGTATTAAACCACCCGGACACCTCAAAGATCATTCTGAACTGAGCTGCAGGACAGGAATGAAACTGATCAGGGATGTTACCATGAGGCCATGGTGATTTTAAAACAGCAACAGAGTTCAATGGCTGTGATGGGAGAAAAGTGAGGATGGATCAACAACATTGCAGTGACTCCACAATAATGACATAAATGACAGAGTGAGATGAAGAACACAAATACACAGAATGTTGTTGATCCATCCTCAGTTTTATCCCATCATAGCCATTGAACTGAAGCTGTTTTAAAATCACCAATGGCCTCATGGTAACATCCCTGAGCCGTTCCATTCCTGTCCTGCAGCTCAGTTCAAGTAAAAAATAAATAAATAACACAGCAAAGAAATTGACGTTTTGGCCTAAATGCAGGGCCTTATGTTTGGGGCACAAAACATCACTGAGTAACTGGTGGTGGCTGCATCATGTTATTGATATGCTTGATATAGACAAATACATAGGAGTTTTTCACGATAAAAAGAAACGGGATGGAGCTAAGCACAGGCAAAATTCTAGAAAAAAATCTGCTTCAGTCTGCTTTACACCAGACACTGGGGGATGAATTCACCTTTCAGCAGGACAATAACCTACAACACAAGGCCAAATCTACATTGGAGTTGCTTACCAAGAAGACAGTGAATACTCCTGAGTGGCCAAGTTACAGTTTTGACTTAACTCTGCTTGAAAATATATGGCAAGACTAGAAAATTGCTGTCTAGCCATGATCCCCAACATACTGACAGAGCTTGAAGAATTTTGAAAAGAATAATGGGCAAGTATTGTACAATCCAGGTGTGGAAAGCACTTAGAGACTGTAATCACTGCCAAAAGGGATCCTAACATCTATTTTTTATTTTATTTTTTTACTTAACCTTTATTTAACTAGGCAAGAACAAATTCTTATTTACAATGACGGCCTACCAAAAGGCAAACGGCCTCCTGCGGGGACGGGGGCTGGGATTAAAAACGTAAACTAAATACAATATAAATATAGGACAAAACACACATCACAACAAGAGAGACAACACAACACTACACAAAGAGAGACCTAAGACAACAACATAGAAAGGCAGCAACACATGACAACACAGCATGGTAGAAACACAACATAACAACAACATGGAAGCAAACACAACATGGTAGAAGCACAAAACATGGTACAAATATTATAGGGCACAGACAACACACAAAGGGCAAGAAGGTAGAGACAACAATACATCACACAAAGCAGCCACAACTGTCAGTAAGAGTGTCCATGATTGAGTCTTTGAATGAAGAGATTGAGAGTGTTTGTTGCAGCTCGTTCCAGTCGCTAGCTGCTGCGAACTGAAAAGAGGAGCGACCCAGGGATGTGTGTGCTTTGGGAACCTTTAACAGAATGTGACTGGCAGAACAGGTGTTGTATGTGGAGGATGAGGGCTGCAGTAGATATCTCAGATCGGTGGGAGTGAGGCCTAAGAGGGTTTTATAAATAAGCATCAACCAATGGGTCTTGCGACGGGTATACAGAGATGACCAGTTTACAGAGGAGTATAGAGTGCAGTGATGTGTCCTATAAGGAGCATTGGTGATAAATCTGATGGCCGAATGGTAAAGAACATCTAGCCGCTCAAGAGCACCCTTACCTACCGATCTATAAATTATGTCTCCGCAATCTTGCGTGGGTAGGATGGTCATATGAAATCAGGGTTAGTTTGGCAGCTGGGGTGAAAGAGGAGCAATTACGATAGAGGAAACCAAGTCTAGATTTAACTTTAGCCTGCAGCTTTGATATGTGCTGAGAGAAGGACAGTGCACCGTCTAGCCATACTCCCAAGTACTTGTATGCGCCGACTACCTCAAGTTCTAAACCCTCAGAGGTAGTAATAACACCTGTGGGAGGAGAGGCAGTCTTCTTACCAAACCACATGACCTTTGTTTTGGAGGTTTTCAGAACAATGTTAAGGGTAGAGAAAGCTTGCTGGACACTAAGAAAGATTGTTGTAGAGCATTTAACACAACATCCTGGGAGGGGCCAGCTGAATATAAGACTGTATCATCTGCATATAAATGGATGAGAGAGCTTCCTACTGCCTGAGCTATGTTGTTGATGTAAATTGAGAAGAGCGTGGGGCCTAGGATCGAGCCTTGGGGTACTCCCTTGGTGACAGGCAGTGGCTGAGACAGCAGATTGTCTGACTTTATACACTGCACTCTTTGAGAGAGATATTTAGCAAACCAGCCCAAAGACCCCTCAGAGACACCAATACTCCTTAGCCGGCCCACAAGAATGGAATGGCCGACCATATCAAAAGCTTTGGCCAAGTCAATAAAAATAGCAGCACAATATTGCTTAGAAGCAAGAGCAATGGTGACACCATTGATGACCTTTAAGGTTGCAGTGACACATCCATAACCTGAGCGGAAACCAGATTGCATACCAGAGAGAATACTATAGACATCAAGAAAGCCAGTCAGTTGATTATTGACAAGTTTTTACAACACTTTTGATAAACAGGGCAAAATAGAAATAGGCCTATAACAGTTAGGATCAGCTTGATCTCCCCCTTTAAATAAAATGAACTGTGACTGCCTTCCAAGCAATGGGAACCTCCTCAGAAAGGAGAGACAGGTTAAAAAGGTTGGAGATAGGCTTGGCGATGATAGGGGCAGCAACCTTAAAGAAGAAAGGGTCTAAACCATCTGACCCAGATGTTTTTTAGGGTCAAGATTAAGGAGCTCCTTTAGCTCAGCCATGTGCTTCTTGTCAGTAACAACCACATCATCAACATTAAGGGACATGGGCAGCTGTGAGGAGGGTTTATAACCCTTTACCGCTTTCCAGAACTTCTTGGGGTTAGATCCACAGTGAGATAACTGCTCCTTAAAGTAACTAACTTTGGCCTTCTGGATAGCCTGAGTGCAATTATTTATCATTTGCCTGATCGATAACTAGTCAGCCTGAGTATGCGTGTGCCGAGCCTTAAGCCAAATGCAATTCTTGAGGTGGAGTAACTCTTCAAGATCACGGTCGAATCAGGTGCTGAACTTGTTTTTAATTCTCATTTTCTTTATGGGAGCGTGTTTGTTAACAATACCACTGAAAATATAAAAAAAGAAGGTCCAAGCGTCTTCGACAGAGAGGATCAAGCTGATTCTATACCATTTTACAGAGGCCAGTTCATGAAGGAAGGCTTGCTCAGTAAAGTTTTTTAGCAAACGTCTATGACAAATCAGGACAGGTCGTTTCACTGTGCAGCCATTACGAACACAGGCTGTAAAACAGTGATCACTAAGGTCATTACAGAAAACACCAGACTGATACCTATCAGGATTATTTGTGAGGATAACTTCGAGGAGCGTAGCCTTTTCTGGGTTTTTGGAGTCATACCTTGTGGGATTGGTAATAATCTGAGAAAGATTTAGAGAATCCCATTGCTTTAGGACTTGGTCAGGTGGTTTAAGCATGTCCCAATTTAGGTCACCAAGCAGGACAAATTCAGATTTAGTGCAAGGGGCCAGGAGAGAGCTTTTGGCAGGTAGGGTACAGGCCGGTGCTTATGGAGGACGATAGCACCCAGCAACGGTCAACAAAGAGCTATTTGAAAGTTTAATGCTTAAAACCATAAAATCTAATTGTTTGGGGACAGACTTGGTGGAGACAACCGAGCACTGAAGGTGATCCTTGGTAAAGATTGCCACTCCACCCCCTTTGGAATATCTGTCTTGCCGAAAAAGGTTATTTACTTAGGGAGCTGAATACTTATGCATCGACTATATTTGTGTTACAAAAATTGTATTTATCTTTAAAGAATGTAAGAATTTGTTTTCCACTTTGACATTACAGAGTATTTTGTGTAGATTGTTGACAAATGACAATGAAATCATTTTGAGTCCCACTTTGTAACACAATAAAATGTAAGGGGTCTGGGGGGTATTCAGAAAATCCAAGGGCTCTGAATACTTTTGAAAGGCATTGTATTACGGCATTACGTTTTATTTTACACCATAACAGACATTAACATTTAAATGGTAAAATTTCAGGTAATCATATCCCAAATACAATTTGCCCATCCTAACCTACAATTTGTCTAGAACGGTTGGGATCACAAAAGATGACAGCCTTAACTTTGGAGGACATAAAATGTCTGCATGGAACCAGCTTCACCCAAAACTTGGGCTCCAATAATACGTTCAATCCAAAATCATAATTTGGACAATGGAATAATGTCATTAGGTAGTAATCATTATTCCATTATTAATACTTTTTTTGTCAGTTGATACATCTGGGAACTCTTCTGTGCCTCTAGCTATAAATGATCCTCCCAGGGTTATAAGTAAAACCTTGTCCTTACAATGATTCATAGTATCCAACAGATTCTGGCATTTCAAGAATAATTTTGGTAATCCCCCCTCATCTCCCCTGTAACTATTCCCCAGGTCGTTGCTGTAAATGAGAAGGTGTTCTCAGTCGACTTACCTGGTAAACTAATAAGGGTTATATAAAAAATAAAAAAGCATTTGGAGTAAATCTACTATAAGCTCCAACCCTTACAAGTAGAAACGCGTGGACGGAGACAGACGCTGCTTTCTGCAGTGTATAGCTCAGACGCTTGGAGAGGAATGCTAATTTAAAATATATATACTACCTTTAAAACTCTGCCTGCTATAATGCTCCAATTATTAATAAGCTTTAGGCTTTAGTTCAATATTAGCTTCATGTTACTAAAAGTCTTCCAGGTGCTTCTTTGAAAACATATATTTAATACAATGTAGTTCTGGATTCTTTTCTGTTGCCTTATATCAAAAGGGAGAAGTGTTTTGCCAATAGTGTTTTGGCCACCATTCTCAACCTAGTGTACTCATTGGGGGATGGGTTATGGATTTCATGTGGAAACTATAAGTCATATCAGATCAGAATGTAGCAGCTGTGGCATAACACCTTCTCTCTCACTGTAGCAGCTGTGGCATAACACCTTCTCTCTCACTGTAGCAGCTGTGGCATAACACCTTCTCTCTCACTGTAGCAGCTGTGGCATAACACCTTCTCTCTCACTGTAGCAGCTGTGGCATAACACCTTCTCTCTCACTGTAGCAGCTGTGGCATAAAACCTCTCTCACTGTAGCAGCTGTGGCGTAACACCTTCTCTCTCACTGTAGCAGCTGTGGCATAACACCTTCTCTCTCACTGTAGCAGCTGTGGCATAACACCTTCTCTCTCACTGTAGCAGCTGTGGCATAACACCCACTCTCTCACTGAGGCAGCTGTGGCATAACACCTCTCTCACTGTAGCAGCTGAGGCGTAACACCTTCTCTCTCACTGTAGCAGCTGTGGCATAAAACCTTCTCTCTCACTGTAGCAGCTGTGGCATAACACCTCTCTCACTGTAGCAGCTGTGGCGTAACACATTCTCTCTCACTGTAGCAGCTGTGGCATAACACCTTCTCTCTCACTGTAGCAGCTGTGGCATAACACCTTCTCTCTCACTGTAGCAGCTGTGGCATAACACCTTCTCTCTCACTGTAGCAGCTGTGGCATAACACCTCTCTCACTGTAGCAGCTGTGGCATAACACCTTCTCTCTCACTATAGCAGCTGTGGCATAACACCTCTCTCACTGTAGCAGCTGTGGCGTAACACCTTCTCTCTCACTGTAGCAGCTGTGGGATAACACCTTCTCTCTCACTGTAGCAGCTGTGGCATAACACCTCTCTTACTGTAGCAGCTGTGGCGTAACACCTTCTCTCTCACTGTAGCAGCTGTGGCATAACACCTTCTCTCTCACTGTAGCAGCTGTGGCATAACACCTTCTCTCTCACTGTAGCAGCTGTGGCATAACACCTTCTCTCTCACTGTAGCAGCTGTGGCATAACACCTGCTCTCTCACTATAGCAGCTGTGGCATAACACCTTCTCTCTCACTGTAGCAGTTGTGGCATAACACCTTCTCTCTCACTGTAGCAGCTGTGGCATAAC
This sequence comes from Salvelinus namaycush, assembly GCF_016432855.1. Taxonomy (NCBI): domain Eukaryota; kingdom Metazoa; phylum Chordata; class Actinopteri; order Salmoniformes; family Salmonidae; genus Salvelinus; species Salvelinus namaycush. The sequence goes on from NC_052310.1 coordinate 78,473,867, forward strand.
ACCTTCTCTCTCACTGTAGCAGCTGTGGCATAACACCTCTCTCACTGTAGCAGCTGTGGCATAACACCTCTCTCACTGTAGCAGCTGTGGCATAACACCTTCTCTCTCACTGTAGCAGCTGTGGCATAACACCTTCTCTCTCACTGTAGCAGCTGTGGCATAACACCCACTCTCTCACTGTAGCAGCTGTGGCATAACACCTCTCTCACTGTAGCAGCTGTGGCGTAACACCTTCTCTCTCACTGTAGCAGCTGTGGCATAAAACCTCTCTCACTGTAGCAGCTGTGGCGTAACACCTTCTCTCTCACTGTAGCAGCTGTGGCATAACACATTCTCTCTCACTGTAGCAGCTGTGGCATAACACCTTCTCTCTCACTGTAGCAGCTGTGGCATAACACCTCTCTCACTGTAGCAGCTGTGGCATAACAACTTCTCTCTCACTATAGCAGCTGTGGCATAACACCTCTCTCACTGTAGCAGCTGTGGCGTAACACCTTCTCTCTCACTGTAGCAGCTGTGGGATAACACCTTCTCTCTCACTGTAGCAGCTGTGGCATAACACCTTCTCTCTCACTGTAGCAGCTGTGGCATAACACCTTCTCTCTCACTGTAGCAGCTGTGGCATAACACCTTCTCTCTCACTGTAGCAGCTGTGGCATAACACCTTCTCTCTCACTGTAGCAGCTGTGGCATAACACCTTCTCTCTCACTGTAGCAGCTGTGGCATAACACCTCTCTCACTGTAGCAGCTGTGGCGTAACACCTTCTCTCTCACTGTAGCAGCTGTGGCATAACACCTTCTCTCTCACTGTAGCAGCTGTGGCATAACACCTTCTCTCTCACTGTAGCAGTTGTGGCATAACACCTTCTCTCTCACTGTAGCAGCTGTGGCATACACTCTCTCACTGTAGCAGCTGTGGCATGACACCTTCTCTCTCACTGTAGCACCTGTGGCATAACACCTCTCTCACTGTAGCAGCTGTGGCGTAACACCTTCTCTCTCACTGTAGCAGCTGCGGCATAACACCTCTCTCACTGTAGCAGCTGTGGCGTTACACCTTCTCTCTCACTGTAGCAGCTGTGGCATAACACCTTCTCTCTCACTGTAGCAGCTGTGGCATAACACCTGCTCTCTCACTATAGCAGCTGTGGCATAACACCTTCTCTCTCACTGTAGCAGCTGTGGCATAACACCTTCTCTCTCACTGTAGCAGATGTGGCATAACACCTTCTCTCTCACTGTAGCAGCTGTGGCATAACACCTTCTCTCTCACTGTAGCAGCTGTGGCATAACACCTCTCTCACTGTAGCAGCTGTGGCGTAACACCTTCTCTCTCACTGTAGCAGCTGTGGGATAACACCTTCTCTCTCACTGTAGCAGCTGTGGCGTAACACCTTCTCTCTCACTGTAGCAGCTGTGGCATAACACCTTCTCTCTCACTGTAGCAGCTGTGGCGTAACACCTTCTCTCTCACTGTAGCAGCTGTGGCATAACACCTTCTCTCTCACTGTAGCAGCTGCGGCATAACACCTCTCTCACTGTAGCAGCTGTGGCGTTACACCTTCTCTCTCACTGTAGCAGCTGTGGCATAACACCTTCTCTCTCACTGTAGCAGCTGTGGCATAACACCTGCTCTCTCACTATAGCAGCTGTGGCATAACACCTTCTCTCTCACTGTAGCAGCTGTGGCATAACACCTTCTCTCTCACTGTAGCAGCTGTGGCATAACACCTTCTCTCTCACTGTAGCAGCTGTGGCATAACACCTCTCTCACTGTAGCAGCTGTGGCATAACACCTCTCTCACTGTAGCAGCTGTGGCATAACACCTTCTCTCTCACTGTAGCAGCTGTGGCATAACACCTTCTCTCTCACTGTAGCAGCTGTGGCATAACACCCACTCTCTCACTGTAGCAGCTGTGGCATAACACCTCTCTCACTGTAGCAGCTGTGGCGTAACACCTTCTCTCTCACTGTAGCAGCTGTGGCATAACACCTTCTCTCTCACTGTAGCAGCTGTGGCATAACACCTTCTCTCTCACTGTAGCAGCTGTGGCATAAAACCTCTCTCACTGTAGCAGCTGTGGCGTAACACCTTCTCTCTCACTGTAGCAGCTGTGGCATAACACATTCTCTCTCACTGTAGCAGCTGTGGCATAACACCTTCTCTCTCACTGTAGCAGCTGTGGCATAACACCTCTCTCACTGTAGCAGCTGTGGCATAACAACTTCTCTCTCACTATAGCAGCTGTGGCATAACACCTCTCTCACTGTAGCAGCTGTGGCGTAACACCTTCTCTCTCACTGTAGCAGCTGTGGGATAACACCTTCTCTCTCACTGTAGCAGCTGTGGCATAACACCTTCTCTCTCACTGTAGCAGCTGTGGCATAACACCTCTCTTACTGTAGCAGCTGTGGCGTAACACCTTCTCTCTCACTGTAGCAGCTGTGGCATAACACCTTCTCTCTCACTGTAGCAGCTGTGGCATAACACCTTCTCTCTCACTGTAGCAGCTGTGGCATAACACCTCTCTCACTGTAGCAGCTGTGGCGTAACACCTTCTCTCTCACTGTAGCAGCTGTGGCATAACACCTTCTCTCTCACTGTAGCAGCTGTGGCATAACACCTTCTCTCTCACTGTAGCAGTTGTGGCATAACACCTTCTCTCTCACTGTAGCAGCTGTGGCATACACTCTCTCACAGTAGCAGCTGTGGCATAACACCTCTCTCACTGTAGCAGCTGTGGCGTAACACCTTCTCTCTCACTGTAGCAGCTGTGGGATAACACCTTCTTTCTCACTGTAGCAGCTGTGGCGTAACACCTTCTCTCTCACTGTAGCAGCTGTGGCATAACACCTCTCTCACTGTAGCAGCTGTGGCGTAACACCTTCTCTCTCACTGTAACAGCTGTGGCATAACACCTTCTCTCTCACTGTAGCAGCTGTGGCATAACACCTGCTCTCTCACTATAGCAGCTGTGGCATAACACCTTCTGTCTCACTGTAGCAGCTGTGGCATAACACCTTCTCTCTCACTGTAGCAGCTGTGGCATAACACCTTCTCTCTCACTGTAGCAGCTGTGGCATTACACCTCTCTCACTGTAGCAGCTGTGGCATAACACCTCTCTCACTGTAGCAGCTGTTGCATAACACCTTCTCTCTCACTGTAGCAGCTGTGGCATAACACCTTCTCTCTCACTGTAGCAGCTGTGGCATAACACCCACTCTCTCACTGTAGCAGCTGTGGCATAACACCTCTCTCACTGTAGAAGCTGTGGCGTAACACCTTCTCTCTCACTGTAGCAGCTGTGGCATAACACCTTCTCTCTCACTGTAGCAGCTGTGGCATAACACCTTCTCTCTCACTGTAGCAGCTGTGGCATAACACCTCTCTCACTGTAGCAGCTGTGGCGTAACACCTTCTCTCTCACTGTAGCAGCTGTGGCATAACACCTTCTCTCTCACTGTAGCAGCTGTGGCATAACACCTTCTCTCTCACTGTAGCAGCTGTGGCATAACACCTCTCTCACTGTAGCAGCTGTGGCATAACACCTCTCTCACTATAGCAGCTGTGGCATAACACCTCTCTCACTGTAGCAGCTGTGGCGTAACACCTTCTCTCTCACTGTAGCAGCTGTGGGATAACACCTTCTCTCTCACTGTAGCAGCTGTGGCATAACACCTTCTCTCTCACTGTAGCAGCTGTGGCATAACACCTCTCTCACTGTAGCAGCTGTGGCATAACAGCTTCTCTCTCACTGTAGCAGCTGTGGCATAACACCTTCTCTCTCACTGTAGCAGCTGTGGCATAACACCTCTCTCACTGTAGCAGCTGTGGCGTAACACCTTCTCTCTCACTGTAGCAGCTGTGGCATAACACCTTCTCTCTCACTGTAGCAGCTGTGGCATAACACCTTCTCTCTCGCTGTAGCAGCTGTGGCATAACACCTTCTCTCTCACTGTAGCAGCTGTGGCATAACACCTTCTCTCTCACTGTAGCAGCTGTGGCATAACACCTTCTCTCTCGCTGTAGCAGCTGTGGCATAACACCTCTCTCACTGTAGCAGCTGTTGCATAACACCTTCTCTCTCGCTGTAGCAGCTGTGGCATAACACCTCTCTCACTGTAGCAGCTGTGGCATAACACATTCTCTCTCACTGTAGCAGCTGTGGGATAACACCTCTCTCACTGTAGCAGCTGTGGCATAACACCTTCTCTCTCACTGTAGCAGCTGTGGGATAACACCTTCTCTCTCACTGTAGCAGCTGTGGCATAACACCTCTCTCACTGTAGCAGCTGTGGCATAACACCCACTCTCTCACTGTAGCAGCTGTGGCATAACACCTCTCTCACTGTAGCAGCTGTGGCGTAACACCTCTCTCTCACAGTAGCAGCTGTGGCATAACACCTCTCTCACTGTAGCAGCTGTGGCATAACACCTTCTCTGTCACTGTAGCAGCTGTGGCATAACACCTCTCTCACTGTAGCAGCTGTGGCGTAACACCTTCTCTCTCACTGTAGCAGCTGTGGCATAACACCTTCTCTCTCACTGTAGCAGCTGTGGCATAACACCTTCTCTCTCACTGTAGCAGCTGTGGCATAACACCTTCTCTCTCACTGTTGCAGCTGTGGCATAACACCTTCTCTCTCACTGTAGCAGCTGTGGCATAACACCTCTCTCACTGTAGCAGCTGTGGCGTAACACCTTCTCTCTCACTGTAGCAGCTGTGGGATAACACCTTCTCTCTCACTGTAGCAGCTGTGGCATAACACCTTCTCTCTCACTGTAGCAGCTGTGGCATAACACCTCTCTCTCACTGTAGCAGCTGTGGCATAACACCTTCTCTCTCACTGTAGCAGCTGTGGCGTAACACCTTCTCTCTCACTGTAGCAGCTGTGGCATAACACCTTCTCTCTCACTATAGCAGCTGTGGCATAACACCTCTCTCACTGTAGCAGCTGTGGCGTAACACCTTCTCTCTCACTGTAGCAGCTGTGCGATAACACCTTCTCTCTCACTGTAGCAGCTGTGGCATAACACCTTCTCTCTCACTGTAGCAGCTGTGGCATAACACCTCTCTCACTGTAGCAGCTGTGGCATAACACCTCTCTTACTGTAGCAGCTGTGGCGTAACACCTTCTCTCTCACTGTAGCAGCTGTGGCATAACACCTTCTCTCTCACTGTAGCAGCTGTGGCATAACACCTTCTCTCTCACTGTAGCAGCTGTGGCATAACACCTTCTCTCTCACTGTAGCAGCTGTGGCATAACACCTCTCTCACTGTAGCAGCTGTCGCGTAACACCTTCTCTCTCACTGTAGCAGCTGTGGCATAACACCTTCTCTCTCACTGTAGCAGCTGTGGCATAACACATTCACTCTCGCTGTAGCAGCTGTGGCATAACACATTCTCTCTCACTGTAGCAGCTGTGGCATAACACCTTCTCTCTCACTGTAGCAGCTGTGGCATAACACCTTCTCTCTCGCTGTAGCAGCTGTGGCATAACACCTTCTCTCTCACTGTAGCAGCTGTGGCATAACACCTTCTCTCTCGCTGTAGCAGCTGTGGCATAACACCTCTCTCACTGTAGCAGCTGTGGCATAACACATTCTCTCTCACTGTAGCAGCTGTGGGATAACACCTCTCTCACTGTAGCAGCTGTGGCATAACACCTTCTCTCTCACTGTAGCAGCTGTGGGATAACACCTTCTCTCTCACTGTAGCAGCTGTGGCATAACACCTCTCTCACTGTAGCAGCTGTGGCATAACACCCAATCTCTCACTGTAGCAGCTGTGGCATAACACCTCTCTCACTGTAGCAGCTGTGGCGTAACACCTCTCTCTCACAGTAGCAGCTGTGGCATAACACCTCTCTCACTGTAGCAGCTGTGGCATAACACCTTCTCTGTCACTGTAGCAGCTGTGGCATAACACCTCTCTCACTGTAGCAGCTGTGGCGTAACACCTTCTCTCTCACTGTAGCAGCTGTGGCATAACACCTTCTCTCTCACTGTAGCAGCTGTGGCATAACACCTTCTCTCTCACTGTAGCAGCTGTGGCATAACACCTTCTCTCTCACTGTTGCAGCTGTGGCATAACACCTTCTCTCTCACTGTAGCAGCTGTGGCATAACACCTCTCTCACTGTAGCAGCTGTGGCGTAACACCTTCTCTCTCACTGTAGCAGCTGTGGGATAACACCTTCTCTCTCACTGTAGCAGCTGTGGCATAACACCTTCTCTCTCACTGTAGCAGCTGTGGCATAACACCTCTCTCACTGTAGCAGCTGTGGCGTAACACCTTCTCTCTCACTGTAGCAGCTGTGGCATAACACCTTCTCTCTCACTGTAGCAGCTGTGGCATAACACATTCTCTCTCGCTGTAGCAGCTGTGGCATAACACCTCTCTCTCACTGTAGCAGCTGTGGCATAACACCTTCTCTCTCACTGTAGCAGCTGTGGCATAACACCTTCTCTCTCGCTGTAGCAGCTGTGGCATAACACCTCTCTCACTGTAGCAGCTGTGGCATAACACCTTCTCTCTCGCTGTAGCAGCTGTGGCATAACACCTCTCTCACTGTAGCAGCTGTGGCATAACACCTTCTCTCTCGCTGTAGCAGCTGTGGCATAACACCTCTCTCACTGTAGCAGCTGTGGCATAACACCTTCTCTCTCGCTGTAGCAGCTGTGGCATAACACCTCTCTCACTGTAGCAGCTGTGGCATAACACATTCTCTCTCACTGTAGCAGCTGTGGGATAACACCTCTCTCACTGTAGCAGCTGTGGCATAACACCTTCTCTCTCACTGTAGCAGCTGTGGGATAACACCTCTCTCACTGTAGCAGCTGTGGCATAATGTCTTCTCACTCATTGTTACACTTCAGTTATGACTTTAGTGGGGCAATGATGGGATTTCTTCTTTCTTCTTAGAGGATTCTGGGGCATCTAATTCAAAAGAAGGGTATTCCTGCTCTTTCTTTTTTAAAGATTTTATGTTTAACTATGCAAGTCAGTTAAGATCACATTCTTATTTACAATGACAGCCTAGGAACAGTGGGTTAACTGCCTTCTTCAGGGGCAGAATAGCAGATTTTTATCTTGTCAGCTCGGGGTTTCAATATAGCAACCATTCAGTTACTGGCCCAACGCTCTACCCACTAGGCTACCTCCCGCCCCAAGATGTGGAGGCTATAATTCTCCATTGTTGACAACATTATCATAAGACAGTCATAAAGATGTCCTACCAAATCCTATTGTCAGACTTTTATTGTAATCTAATTCAAAAGTAAGGGAATCCTGTTCCTCCTTCTTGAAGATGTGAAGGCTGTCTTCATATTTGAATGCCTGTCTTCATATTTGAATTACAACATTACCATAAGACAGTCATAAAGATGTCCTCCTAATGCAGACTTTTATTTAAAATCCTACTGGCAGTTTGTGTGGCAGTTATTTTACCATTGAGAAAAAGGTTTTCCCAGCAGACCATAAAGACTGCTGAAACTCCACACTCTCGTCCAGTCTGTTTCCACACTAGCCACCAGTCTGAACTCTGACACTCAGCCCACAAAAATATAGATTACGGTATTTTCAGTCCAACAAAAACACCAACGATCACAAGCTCTGCTTAAAACTCAGTCCTGCCGGGCTTCCTCCTCTTTCCGCTAGAATGGCAATGTTTTAGCGTCTTTCAGTGTTCTTGAGTGTCTTGTCGGTCTTGTCTCGGATATATTTGTACTAGGTCTTGACTCGGTCTCAGACAGTGAGGACTCGTAATTTCTTCCTGAGACCAGCCAAGACGAGCAGAGTAAAAAACTCATAATTATCAACTTCCATTCAATCAGCGAATAAAACTGCTTATATACACTCCTTTCTTGAAACAAAAATACAGTATATTAACAGCCTTAACATATATTATAGCCATGTTTGCGCAGTGGTGAACCTATAGGTCTTCACTGTGTGACAGGTTAGTACAGTGGTGAACCTATAGGTCTTCAGTGTGACAGGTTAGTA